>NC_058132.1:55180238-55270371 GCF_016433145.1 Gracilinanus agilis
AAAAAAAAATAAGTCAGGAACTGTTCCCTTGGCCTACATCAAGTAACCTTCATTTACCACTCCTGTCATATGCTTATGCTTAAAAGTCTCAGATTGAGTCTGCCTGTCAATGTGGCCTTTACATAAAAAAATGCTAGGAGCATTTAATACTATTATGAAAACAACAAAATGTATTCAATAAGGGTTTCCTCTCTAGGACTTGGATACAATGCCCTTTGCAAAAAAAGCAAAAAAGAATTCCCCACTCCTAGTGAAAGACAAATCTTCTTGAGCTCTAAAGTCATCATCTTACCTTTTTCTCAGTCTGTGGGGTTTTCAATGAGAAATATCCAAGAAGGTCTACAAACTGGGCAGCCTTCCGGCCATAGGCTGGGAGTTCTGGCCAGATGGACCACATCAGGTCCAATAGAAGCTCCTGTTGTGATTTGTTGGAGTTTCTGTGGACAAATGACAACATATGTTAATGCATTAAAGGAAGCTCTTGGTTTTACCTATCCAGGTGATTAAAAAAAAAAAATTAAATTAACTCATACAAAGTGCCTGTTATATACAAGACACAATGCTAGGTAGGGAGTATTACAGACATAAAACTATATACAAATTGTGTATGTTCTACAAGAGGGGATACAAAACACACAAGAATCATGCCCTATACACTTGATACACTGTGTGTCCCTGAGCAAGTTACATAGCTCTCAAAGCCTCAGTTTTCTTAGCTATAAAATCAGGAAAATAACAGCACTAATCTCAGAGTTGTTAAGAGGCTCAAATGAGATGATGCATCTAACATACTTTGTAGACCTTCCATTGCTATCTTTATGTTAGCTCTTAGGGTAACTGTAGTGAAATGTAAAAGGACTTGAGCAAATAAGAAAAAAAATTTCAGATGTGGAGAAACAACAACCTGCGTAGATAAGAACAGAGAGGACGATAGAGGAAATAATCCAGCCTGGCTGCAGAAAAGGCAGTTACTCAGCTCCTGCTGCAAGAAGGATCTCTATATTGAGAAAGAATAAAAATGGGTAACAAGAAACTGAAACCCAAGGGAAGAAAATATAAGGGAAGGGAGCACTTATGTCCTTAACTGGTGCCAACCATCATGTACCAGACCCAAACAAACCACATCTCAGAATTTAAAGAACTTTCAGGTGATCTTTGAAAAACTGTGCAAAGAAACTACACTGCTAAAGAAGGAATGTTCTGAGTCTAAAAAAAAGAGGAAAAGGGAGAACTGAAGCAAATAAGGAATATGTCTTAGCTTCCTGGCAAACTTTGAGTGCACTATGGCAAAGGGACAGTTATTCAATATAGAGATTGATCCCTGAGAATGTGAAGTCATTACAAATAGACCAACTTCATTTCTTTATTACATGGGCTTATTCGACTAGTAAATCAGGGGAAGCCTAGAGACTAAATGTACCTCAATTTCAGCAAAGCATTTTATGAGGTTCCTCATGATAGCCTAGGAGAAAAATGGAGTCACAGACTTTGTGATCGCAATCATGTTATTTGATTAATTACAAGTGATTAATGGAACAATCTTTCAAAGGAGGTCTCCAACAAAGTGCTGCTGGGCTCAATCCTTGTCCCTGTTTTGTTTAACATTTTTATCAAGGATGACATGACATGCTTGACAAATGTTTGCACATCCCAAAATGAGAGAGATTAGCCAATATGTTGTAATCTCAAAGAGCTGGAAAAAGCCCAGTTTAATAATGTGCAGTGGAACAGAAATAAATACAAAAGCCTATCCTTGGGTTCAGAAATCACTAAAGAAGTAATAGATGGGAGAGATGTGGTCAGGTGTGGAAGAACATAATGATTCCATTTGATTCCACAGTGTGAAGATGGGGCAACCAAATCTGACCTTCGGCTGAAAATGAATGAATTCAGAATCCTGAATGAGAGAAGATGTAAATACTCCTATAATCTGCCCTGGTCAGAATGCATTTGAAATACTGTGTTTTACTCTGAAAATATTTTAGGAAAGACATCAAACAAATCTGACATCCAGAAGAGAAGGACCATGATGGGGCACCGAGATGCCATTCATAAACAGCAAAAGGGTTCATTTTAGAGCTAGAAAAGAGATTAGTACACTGGCCCATCCCCTTCATTTTATTGGTAAGAAAACTAAAGCATTATAAAGGGTAAGTGATTTGCCCGAGTTCCCACTGGTAGTAAATAAATAGCAGATTTTAATAGCAGATTTGGCATCTGAAAGCAAGTCTTCTGACTCATTCTACTATACCCAATTAGAATTATTTTGCTTGCCTTTGGAGAAAAGAACTACAACCACAATACACAAGTAAGAAGCAGATATGGATGCCTTCCTAACAACTGGCACTATCTAAACCTGTCCTGAGCTGTCTCAAAACACCTTGCTTTTAGAAGTCTTGAAGCACTAATTAGGTATATTGTAGGGAGAATTCTTGATCAGGTAAACATTGAAATGGATGACTGATGAGTATCTATATAGCTCTGCAATATTATGCTCTTCCTCAAACAATCCAGCTAAACAGGCCCAAGCTAGGAACAGAAGAGACCTGTCCTGGTCCCCACCTGTATATGTGCAGTGCCAGGCAATGGGCCTGCCAGCGCACAGAGGAGGAGTTAGATTCTAGCAGGAAGCAGCGAAGAAACTGGATCAGGGTCTCCTTGTCAGCAAATTTGTTCAATTGGTTCACCAAGGCTGTGCATAGTTGGTCTTCTTGACTACCTGAACACTCACCTACAAAGTGGGGCAAAAATACAAACAGTTAAGAACCCTCTTGTGCTTTGTGATGCTAAACAAATTTTGGTCCTGCCCTGATAAGTCTGACCAAACATTTCCAATTAAAAATTTGCCAGAAAAAAAAAAAACAGCTTAAGTTGTGTGCTAGAGAACATTGCTTAAAATTAAGTGGTAGAAGGGGCAGCTGGGGGGTGGTTCAATGGATTGAGAGCCAGACCCAGAGATGGGAGGTCCTGGGTTAAAATCTGGTCTCAGGCACTTCCTAGCTGTGTGACCCTAGGCAAGTCACTTGACCCCCATTGCCTAGCCCTTACTACTCTTCTGCCTTAGAACCAATACCCCATATTGATTCTAAGACAGAAGGTGAGGTTTTAAAAAAAAATGAAGTGGTATAATAATATACCAAAAAAGGAAACATCAAGTATCTGTTCTGTGATGACACTGAATATATCAAAGGAAACATAGTTCTTCTCCCTTCAAGAGTTTAGGCTTCATCAGGAGGACCTAGGTTCAAATCTGGCCTTAGACACCTCCTAGCTGTGTGACTCTGAATGAATCACTTGATCCCAAATGCCTAGCCCTTGACACTCTTCTGCCTTAAAATTGACATTTAGTATCCATACTAAGACAGAAGGTATGGGTTTTAATTTTCAAAAAAAGAGTTTGGGTTCCATAACATCAGTACAGCTGGATATGAAAAAAGACAATTGAACAAGTACTAAACAGTAACATAGGATTTAGAGCTGAAAGGCACCTTAGCAAAGGTCTGGTTCAACCTCTATTTTACAAATTAGGAAATGGAGGTCTGGATAGAAAGGGACTTGTTCAAGATTATACCAAGAGTAAATAGCAGAGCCAAGATTTGAACTCAAAGATCTCCTGGCACCAAATCTCAAACTCTTTCCCCTACAGCATGCTAAACCTATCCACACTGTGTTGACCAGCAATGGCCAAATGCATAGTGGGAGGTGAGCATGAAATGGAAGTCCCTAGAACATAAGTTGACAGAGTGGAGCCATGTGTCTCAGATCTTAGTTATTAACAGTAGCACTGCCATCCCACTCACCCCACCTCTGCCACGGGACATAAAACCATGTAACCGGGAAGCTGGAAAGGACTGAAGAGATCAGTGAGTACAAACCTCTCGTTTTATAGGCACATGAGTCAAATAAGCTACCCAAAGATACACAGCAATGAAGAGTAAGGCCTGAACTCCAAGTCTCCTGGCCTCTGAGCCAAGGGCTCTTTCCAAAGTATACCATACTGCCTACAGGGCCACATCTCCAATACCCTCATCAACCATTCATTTCAAGCCTTCATGAATCAGTGGAAGGCAGGTCAAAAACATGCATTGAGCCCTGGAAGAATTGGGACATGGAAGAGATATGATTTAATGTGACTTCTGAATGGGAGGCATAATGAGATACTAAGCCCCTCAACCAGATGCTAAAAAGTACCTAAGTATTTGGGGCACTGGCAAACAAGAATTCAAAGTCCAAAGAGTAGGCAGTGGCTAAGATTATGATGACAAGCAAATGAACAAAGCTTCTGACTCACAGATAACAGTGACCCTTACCCTCCTTCTCTTTCTCCTTTTCTTCCTTCTTGCTCTTTTTGGTGGATGACTTGCTTTGGGTTGTTGCTTGTCCAGAACCAGAGGCCACGGGGGCTGAGGAGGAGGAGGAGGAGGAACCAGAGGTAGCGCTTGAGGATCCGGATGAAGAAGCCACAGTGAGGACTTTGCTGCCACAGAGAGCACAGGACAGCAGCTGCAATAGCACTGGGGACACTCCCTCATCCACCAGGAAACTGACTTGGAGGAGGAAGTACAGGACCGCTACAAACAGAGATGAGAGCAGAGCAGGCTCAGGTCCAAGATCAGCAAAATTAAGTCTATATATCATCTACCTGGCCTTGAAATTGCAGAGTGGGAATTCCTCTGACTTCTTTATCAGCCAAGATTGGTCTCAATGCCTAATTTAACCAACATTCATTTCTAAATTTCATATACACTACTAATAGGAATTCATTTTCACTGAAAAAATGATTGATAAATACCAGATAATGTGATATGGACCAAAATTCTCGATGGCTGGCAAGAAGAAGTGGGGCTACTTACAGTCATCTTTAATACAGAATTTCTGCCAGTTGATGGTGCGTTGGGTAGCAATCTCTGCACAGGCTTTGAGGTGCTCCATCTGAAAGAACCAACCCCTAGAGATGAGTGACCAAGCAAGTAGCTCAAAACATGAGCAGGCAAGATCTCTGCTGCCCTAAGGGCAAAGATTCCAATCCCATGCTAGGTCCAACAGGCATCGTGCCCTATACTGGGAATAATGCTTAGTGTGTCTGACAGTTGGAGCTGACCTCCGCAGGATGCATTCTCTCTCATTCTCCAGGCTGCAGAAGATTCCCTAGCAGAATCTGTCCCTTCTCTCAACAAGTAAGCATCCCTCAGACTAGGACACTTCCTTGAGGTAAAAGGAGCAGGGGCAGCTGGGTAGCTTAGTGGAGTGAGAGTCAGGCCTAGAGACAGGAGGTCCTAGGTTCAAACCCGGCCTCAGCCACTTCCCAGCTGTGTGACCCTGGGCAAGTCACTTGACCCCCATTGCCCACCCTTACCACTCTTCCACCTATGAGACAATACACCGAAATTAAGGGTTTAAAAAAAAAATAGATACTAGCTTATGCCTGTCTTGGGGCCAAGAATAGCAGCCAAGAAGCTCAGAAAACCCTCTGGGAATCTTTAGTGCAGAGGCTTTCTATCAGCTGTCCAGGACATACCAAGTTCCATTTTCCTAAGTCCAAATTACCTTTAGTCATTAACTTATATGCATCCCACATAGCCCATCTTAATTGTTCTCAAATAAAGAACTGGGGAGACCCAGTTCCCACAGAGAGGAGGTTGACTCAGGCTTGTGTTACAGATTATTTGATAGAAAAGCTCAAGTTACCAAAGGTCCAAATATAATTATCCTACATATGGCAAAAACTCCTTCCAGACCATGAAGGTATCTGCTTAGACTACAGACTATAGTGTTGGTCTTGCAATCAGGAGATCACAGTTTCAGTCCTGACTGTAAGCCCTTCTGAGTTTGTGGCCATGGGCATGTCTCTTTCCCCTTTGGGTTTCCAAATCTCTAAGATAAGAAAATTACTGCTGCTCCTTGAAGCTTTGAAAATCTTCTAGTGCTATGAAGACATGCACTACACTGCTGTTTAGATGGGTGTTATTCACATAGCAGAACCTGAGGTTTTAGTCCTACCTTACTTAGCCAGCCCTAGTCATGTGACGCTCCCAATGCTTAAACATTTGTCTCCAGTCCATGCCTGATCCCACTGCCCTGCCCCACCCCCACCATCCCCAGCTGCCCTTTGTACCAGGCTGATGAGTGTATCATACTGCAGGGCTGAGCCCGAGCTGGCTGTGACCACACTGGCCCGAAGGAAGATTCCTTGCTCCTCCAGTAGCTTTTTGATTCCACGCACATGGGAATCCAGGGTATGCAAGTCCCGAAGCTGGCGGTACTTCTCCTTTGAGCCACAGATGAACAGCAGAAGTTTGCGGACTTGGCGACGTACAAATGGTGTCTGCTGAATCATCAGGTACTTGAGAAAGCAATAAAAAAACATGAACTGGACTAAGTCCACAGTACTTTAGGCACTAACTATCAGAAATCATTTTCTCTCTCAATCACTAGCTTTTTTTCACACAGGTCTAGTCTGTCAATAGGTCTTCCCATTTCCCCTCACTTCCTCTCCAATCCATTGCAATCACTAACCTCTTTTGCTCAGAAATCTTCACCTGCTGCCTATTACTACTTTGGCAACTCTTCAAACTTCTTTACCTGGCATATGAGGCCATCCTAAACCTTACCTCATCTTTTAGGTCTTTTCTCATGTTATTCTTCTTTATGTACTTCAGTTATGACTTGAACCAAACTGTAAGACATCAGCATGCATTGCCCACATATCTCTATGTTTTTTTGTATACGATTCCCTGGATTGGCCTACCTCCAAATATTTTGCCTATTAAACTCCTACAGACAGGCTGGCATAGTAGCTAGAGAGCTAGTTCAAAAGATCTGAATTCAAGGACTGCCTTCAACACTTCTAGTCACTTCAGTTCTCAGTCTAGGCAGTTCCTCTTCTCAAGAATAGGTATTCTCTTATCTCTATTCCACTGAACTCCTACATATCTTTTAAAGCCAAATTCAAGTACCATCTCTTCCAGGAAGCCTTCTTAAACCATCTCCCCATCCCCTAAGGTAGTCACTTTCTTCCTCCTCTTTCTTAGCACCTGGGTTAATTACCTTCCAATGCACTTATCACCTGATACTGTGTATTATAGCTGTCAGTGCTGGTAACATTCCCTAAAAGGAAATGAACTTCCAGAGAGCAGGACTTGTACCTTCCCCAGGGCTGAGCCCAAAACAGATCGATGTTTGATGGTTAATTTTCACCAGCTCACTCAGAGCACTCGAGTAGATCTTAAGTTAAGATCTACTTAACTTTTAAGATCTCTGCTCTGCTCTTTCCTAAAGTCCACCTCACTGGTATAGAGACACAGCATGCAGAGAATGAAACCAGGTGAATGAAAAGCAATCCCATATACTTACTGCTTCAAAATGACTGTAGGGACTTAGAGGGGAATAAGGGTCAACCTCTACACACTCACAAGGAAGTTGAAAGGGAAATACCATATTCTTTCCTAGCAAAAAACCCAATGTGATTGTGAAGGCATGGCTATTAAATGGGAGCTGGCCACTAGAGGATGTGCCAACTCTCCCCCCATTATTTTGAGGCTATTACAATAAATATGGTGAAAGTTGATGTGGAAGGGTTATAAAAGTAGATGGCTTCTGCTGAACTGTGTCCATAAACATAGCTCTTACCACTTAATAGGTCAGAGACTTGGACTTTATCCTCCATCACTGAATGAAACAATCAGATGTTGCAACCTCGTCCAGAAAGCAATTCTTGAGACCCCATTTCTCATAGTTTAGTCTAGCTTTCTTTTGCTCATTACTTATTTGTGTTTATGTCTGTCCATACCCTACCTCTGCTCATTAACCATTAAACTCCCTGTGAACGAGAACTCAGTAAATTTTCTTTACAATACCTACTATATCAAAGAGGGGCTTGGTGCTTGCTGAATTAATATCTTTTTATTGCATGGGGTCAATCATGCAAAACACTCACTTACCTCAGACAGGAAGTAAAACCATGAATGGTCAAATACAGGAGGTGGAATACGAGAATTAGTGTCAGCGATCTTTTTGATTTGGTATGGCAGCCGTAGCACCATCTCTGTCAGAAGTTGTGTGTAGGCCTCAAACACATCTGCTGCGTGGCCCTGGGCAAATAACATTTGTGTGAGAATGAAGTGAAAGCATGTATAAAGTGTTTACTATGTGCACAGAGCACAGTACTAAGGGCTAGGGACAGAAAGAGAAATGCTCTTGGGGGAGCCTTCCACAGCTGGGAATGAACTAATGGGCAGAAGAAGGTCATGGTGGCTCAGAGAACTTGAATATTCCATATTGCTGCTCAGGACATGAGATGCATCATACATGTGTAGACACCAAAATTCAAAGACACTAAGGAGAAAGTATTGACTGGGAATTTAAACTCAAAAACATCTCCTCAAGCATCCTGCCCCACATGCTGCCCTTCCCATGCCAAGAAAGAGCCCTTCAACTCAGTACAGCTTGAACTGCAATCAAACTAAGTGTCCAAGAACTCTGTCCTCAAATGCAAGACTCCTAAGTACATATGACATGAGATAATGAAAAAACTAGATGATATCCCAGAAAGAGGGAGTAGGGAGAAGAACATGGAAGTTGGGTTACACAGCAGATAGGATGTTAGACCTATAGTCAAAAGTCCTGAGTTCAAACTCCGCCTCAGACAGACATTCAGCTGTATGACCCTGAGCAAATCACTTCACCTTTGTTTGCTTCAGTTTCCTCATCATAAAACGGGGATGCTAATAGCAACTACTTCCCAGGGTTGTTGGGAGGATCCAATGAGATAATATTTGTAAAGTACTTGCAGACTTAAAGTGTTCTAGAAGTGCAACCTAATTGTTTTTGTTCTATTCAAGTGCACCATCAGACCACACTAAATGAAGAACATTCAAGTTACCCAGATTGTCTAGAGCTCTGGGGGTACTGCATTTCATTAGAGGAACAGGAGTCACAGCTGATAAACCTGGCTTTGGATTACAAAGGACTTTTCCTGGAGGAGTTTTAAGCTGTCTTCTAAAGAGCACTGGATTTGGAGTCAGAAGACTCAAGTTTAAACCTCAGCTATGCTTTGACTACCTGGGTGACAATCCCTTCTCTGGACCTCTTTCTTCATCTGTAAAATGAGAAGTGTACTAAATAATTTTCCCGAGGGATTTTCTACTCTAAAATCCTAAGGATGTTCTCTCTCAGACCACCAGTATGTCTACAAATGAGGTCAAACGGTCTTCTTTTTACAGGTGAGGACACAAAACCCTAGAGAGGAAGAAGGCATCTGCTCTCAGCCTAGCCCAGAATAAAGCCCAGACAGGCCAGCTCCCTCCTGCACCCCAGAGGTGAGACACCAGGAGCAGCTTTACCTTCACATACTGACGGAGGAAGAAAGGACTCATGTCAGGTGGGGAGGAAGTGGTGTGGGGTTTTAGCAACTGACTGGTGGCCACAGGCTCCTCATCATTTTGTTGGCTCTTCCAGTAGTCCAACAGAGACTTGAGCACATGCAGGCAGTAGTCCACAGCCCCAGAGCTCAACAGCGCTGCTGCAGTGGCACTGGAGATGAGGGAGGACGACTGAAGGGAAAGCAGAGAAGGGTTATACATATCCTGGAAGGCTACCTGTGAAGCAAGGAGGGGATAACTGTAGATGCCAAGACTGGCATCTGCAGAGGCAGAAGGTGAACTGGGATGAGGGTGATGGCAAAAGAGGCTGGCAGTTTCCAAAGTAGGACAAATGTTTTCCAGAACTTTTGACTAGCCAAGTTAAAAAAACAAAAACAAAAAAATCTTTTCTTGAAGTCTAATCTTTCTTACACACATGTGCCACAGGCTAGGGATCTATGGGCTATTTTTCCATTGAGGTAAGTGGGTTCTTCATCTTCCCAGGGAACTAGGGGGAGGTTCACTTTTCAAGGGGAGTGAACAGGTCCCAGTCTAGGCACTGCTCAACAGCCCCACCTTTCCAAGGGTGGGGGGGAGGGGGGTTCAGCAACCAGACCAGCTTCTGGAGAATGCTAAGATGAGAAGCTCAATGAATGACAACAAGGAAAGAAAAAGCTACTGGAAATAAAACCATTAGGAGATCTTGCAAATCCCAACAAACCCCACAGCACATAAGCTCATTAAAATTGGATGCAGTTCAGCCTCAATTTCTAACCTCTCTGCTTTATGTTAATCTTCTTCCCACCACCATCACCACCAGTGTGCACATGCCCCACCCCCCTATCCCCCACCAACTTTATCTGCTCTATAGCTAAACTTATGACAATAAACAGCAAGAGAATCTGTTTAGCCGTTCTGAGCTTTGCTTCCCATCATAGACTTTTGACCTTTCCAACAAGGTGACTGCCAGGAGAATTCAGAATTCTGGAAGAGCTCCCAAAGAAGAATGAAGCCCTTTCCTGACTTCCTAACAGTGACAAGGGAAGGGCCAAAGTAACCAACATCCAGAGGTAGCATTCCTGAAATATTTTTCTGCTGACACATCCAGACAACAGTTTCAGATCCCTCCTCTCATACAGGGTCCCTTTTTCAGGCAGGCCCACTAATGGGCCTAGAAACCCAAGGCTGATCTTACCTCACAGATGGAAGACTTGGACCCCGACTTTGTCCTGGACATGAAGACACTCAATAACCTCATCACCACCAGATGGACCTCATTCAGGGCACAGCGTTCATTCTTCTTAGAAACATCCTGCAGGAAGGATGCTGCCAGTTGCATGGGGAAGCCCCAAAACCTACCCTTTAAAAGCCCTTAAGGTGAGACCATGTTAAGCAAACCAGAACTAAAGGATCTTCATGTTGGTGACTCAGGGATCGAAGATATCTCAGGTGTTATAAGGAAATCCAGCCTCCAGAGACACCTGATAACTAGAGTTCAAGAGAGCTAACAAGCCATGTGAAATGAGTAATACAATAAAGGATTCAATGAACAAGACCCTAAAGGATGTGCCCTGACATAAGAAACATTAATATGAAGTAGGATCTCAGACAATAATTTGAGCCCCAGACAGATGCCTGAGGAACAGAACAGAGAGACTCAAGTTGCCCTATCGGGTTTTTATAGCTGACTCTCGGGATTTACCTTCTTGTCCATGCCCAATTCTGCAATCAGCTGAGATAGCAAATTGTCCAGGGCACCCTTATCCTTCTCATCTTCTCCATCTAAGTCTGTTGTAAGCATCAGAATGACCTAGAATGCAGCAAAGGGGCAAAGAATAGAATTTGAGCTTTTAGAAAATACAGGCTCTGAATACAGGGTATGTCAAAGGGCAAGGTTAGTCCTAATTTCCTAGTTTCCTCCACTGATAATAACAACATTTCATTTATCCACACAGCATCTCTACAAGATGGACTGGGACAGGGGAGTGGGGATTATTACCCCCATTTAATATAGATGGGTAAAAGTTGAGGGGCTGAGACTTCAGCACTGAGAGAGGAGATCAAGGGAATAATCTCCAAATAAAAACAGAGCACAAGTAGAACTATCAGGTCATAATGGAATAAGAGGCTGTGACATAATGGAAAGAATGCTGGACTTGGAATCAGGAGAAACCTGGGTTTGAGTCCCACCCCTGACACTTACTAGCTGTGTGACCATGGGCAAGTCACTTAACACCTCTGAGCCTCAGTTTCCTCATCTGTAAAATGGGGATAATAATACCCATAGTACCTACTTCACAGTGTTGTCATGAGGATCAAATGAGATAATGTCTATTAAAGTACTTTGTAAACCTTAAAGCACTAAAAATGTTAGCTCTTATCATCATCATCATCATCATTATTATTATGGTATAGAAGGAATCAATCAAATGAAGAAACATTTATCAGGTGCCTACTATGCCAGGGGCCATACTAGGTGCTAGGGATACAAAGACAAAAATAGAACAGTCTCTGCCCTCCAGCAGTTTATAATCCATTTTGGGAGATACATGCATAAGATTGTAAAATATATAAATGTCAAGTAATTTTGGGAAGGAAGATACTAAGACTGGGAGACAGGGCTGGAGGTGAGTGATCAGGAAAGGAACTATAAAAAACAGTGTTGACAAACACAAATAGAAAGATCCCTGAGTGTGACACTCAATATCAAAGGTGATGCTTGTGCTGAGCCCTAAAGAAAGCCTGGGATTCTAAGAGGAGGCAGTGAAGAGAGAGGTGTATCCCAAGTGTGAGATATTGCCAGTGCAAAGAGGAGTGCCAGGGAGAGGAAATAAGAGTCATGTATGAGGAAGAGTAGACTGCAGAGTGAGTGGAAGGGAATAATGACGGAGGAGGAGAGAAGAATTCTAGGGAGTTTATTATGTAGACAGATGATATAGCTACTGTGGTTGAAAAGAAAGGTGATAGGGGATGAACTTGGGGACTGGCCAGGTGTCAGGGGACCTTGAGCTTACTCAGAGCTTTTTTGCTGACTACTCATATGGCCTGAGGCAATGTTTTCAGAGCTGAAGTTTCTTCATATATTAAAGTAAGGGGGTTGGTCCAGTTCTAATATTCCATAACCCTGACACCAAATACCATTTATTGTATTCTCCAGATCCAGGGGTCATGCATGATCATGGTCTACCTACATATAGTATCATCAGCTTCAGGATGACCTGATAGATACCTGCATATATGGGATGGCCCGGACACCACCTACGTTGCGCAGCTGGGGCAAGGTCTGCAGCAGCCTCTCCAACAGCATCAGTCGGACCATGTGCAGTCTTATTTAAAAAAAAAAACAAAACAGATATGGGATACTTGCATCATAACCTAGAAAACAGAAGTCTCTCCTTTTGAATCAGGAGTGAATAAACGACCAATTAATTAATCAACAAAGAAGGATTCCAATCAGGATGGCCAAATGAAGTCCCCAAAAGCCTACAGGGTTTCTCAGGTCAAAAAAAAATCATTACTGCCATCATTAACCACAATAATAGAACAAGGCAAAGCAGGTCACCCAGTTAGCTATTTCAACAACTTAAGATTAAGTATTCAGTGCTTAATATCAATTTATGGATAGTGACAAGGCAGGAAAAACTTTAGTGAATAAAAAGAGACTTTCTGACCATCACATTGGGATTATTAAATAAAATGTGAGACTAAAGACACACCCATGCTCTCCATCTGGGATAGGTTAGGTGCAATCTTAGCAAGAAGCAGGGAAATATGTTAGAATATCTTTTTAAATCTTTTCCAGCTGAAAGACTGTAATCAGTTTTCTATGCCTGCTGTTTAGAGTGCCAAAGTAAAATCAGCCCCTTCCCTTCAGCCCCAATCCTCACCTGCCCAGGGAAAAAACATTTTTCAGAGTGTACCCTCTAGATCCTGACCTGTTACTGGTGTTGACATCTCCTTCAGCTTCCCCTTCTCCCTCTCCCTCTGAGCCATCTCCTTCCTGCTGGCCCGTGGTGGTGCTGATAGCTCCAGTGCTGGAACTGACACTGCCTGGCCCAGCTGGGTGTCCCTCGGCTGTGGTGTCCCCATAGGCACTACTCCGTCCTGACACTGAAGAAAAAGCAGTCAGAGAACTCCATCAGCCTCAAAGATAAGCAGCACTTTCTCCCTTCTCTACCTTCTCCCCCAGAGTGGCAGGCCAGGATTGTGGGTAGAATCTATGGCCTTTGAAGTCTTTTTTTCTCCATGTGAAACTAAATAGCTGCCAGAGAGCTCCACCTGTAAGCCTGGCCTCAGAAGCCCTCTGTTGGGCTAAGCTAAACGGTACAGAAAGTCACGACTCCACTTTAGCAGGACTTCTGGATAGGGTTTAATCCTCATAGGAAGGGATGTTAAGACAAGGATAAGAGGGCATGGAAGAGGTGTAATGTGCATCCCTGGAGAAACCCCCATTTCTACTGAAGAATTCTAGCAACAAGACTGTCAAAGTCTCTGAGCTAAATCCTGCCAGCCCATCCCAAAGGAAACTTAAAATGGTGTGAGATCCTAGAAGCAAACTTGAGCCAACCTGAGGTTTTTCAAACAGAGTATTTTTATCTCAGGCTGGTTACCTATATTCAACCTGATTTAATCAATAATTAAGTATCTACCAAGCATAGTACTATAGACATAAAAATGAAGACTGGCATGACCCCTGCCCTCAAGGTTTTTACAAGTTAATAGGGAGAAGGGCTGGACAGGGAATAAAATCTACAACCAAACATAAATGCTACAAGGTAGACTGAGATTAAAAGAACTCCAGAGAAAATGTTTTAAGAGAATTTTTTGAAGGATGACTTTCAGCTCAGATGCTTTGAGGTCAAACACCCTCCCCACCCCCTCTACTCCCCAATCCCCGAAGTCTTTTAATTCAATTGTTAGGCATTTGTGGAATGCAAGCTGACTTTACTAAGTTGGGGAAGGAAATCATACACAGAAATAGGGTCCAAAGCCAAATTTAAAAGATTTTTAGATTAACCACCACTTGGGATTATTTAAGCTCCAGTGGTTCTCCAACCATTAGCTCTGGTAATCAAAGGAATTATAAATCTTTCTCAATATTTATCCCTGCAGGCTCAATTTGGCAGTCCGAGCTTAGATTCAAACTTGGTCTCAAAAAGAGATCTGAGAAGCTACTTCCCCTAGCTTTTGTGTAGAGGTGGAGACATGAAACACTGTGTAGAACATCAACCCCTTTCCAATATATCAATTAGATTTGTTGGGACTTCTTTTTTCTTCCTCTTTTAATTCTTTATTATAAGGAATGACTCTGGGATAGGGGGTGAGGAAAGGGACATTGGGAAATGTGGTGATATAAAAAGATATCAATAAAAAGTATTAAAGAAAAAACTCTGTAGTTTTGAATGCATCACAACAAGGAGCATCAAACACTTGAATTCAAGCCATGTCCACCTGCTGAAATCTAGGCCTAGTATCCAGGCAGTCATTACTCTCTACCCTCTCCACAGGGAGGCCAGGCTCTCATGAAACATTACCACTGTGCTCTCCAGCCACCGAGTCCACGGCGCTCCCTCCACTCTCGGAGCCCACACTACCGCCATGATCGGCAGGAGAAGTCCGAAGGGTGGAGCCATCAGTTGCCGCTGTGCTGCCTTCGTCATCTGATGCTGGAGCTAAGAGAGTAACAAGAGCTGTTACAGGTAAAAACATTGCTTTGGTGTGACAGCATCAAACCACATGGTGCAAGGGACACAATGCAGTTTACATCCTGTTGTCCAAGAGATATGTTTTGCCGGTTAATCTCCAAGAGAAACAAACATCATACACAGCTCACTGCTAGACAGAAGTAGAAACCCAGCTCACTGGGCATTTCCTTAGCCGTTGCGCATTAGACTAAAAGTTAAGTATGCCTGACTTTCAAAAAATTTCTCCCACATAAGATACAACTCATTAATTTCTAGGTGCTCCTGACACCCAAGGATTGGCCATTAGCCTCCAAAAGCACTGGACTGTAAATGACAATGGGCATTTGTCTCTATTTTGATTGCTCAAGGTTGTCTACTTTATGAAAAGCCCATCATATTTACTTATCAACCATACATACACCATGAGCTTTCACAAACCAGTCCATTTCTCTTTCTCTCTCAATCTCTCTCTCTCTGTCTCTCTCTCTCTCTCTCAATCTCTCTCTCTCTCTCTTTCTTTCAGTGGGAAGTTTCAGATTTTCTAATTAGCCTCATCAGATGCTAAAAATGAAGCAAGGAAATTCCCCAGAGACAGCCACAGCATCCAGGATCAGGGCTGAACTGAGACAGGAGGAAAATGCTGGATGCAACACACCAAAGAAGGAACAGCCAAGAAAGCCACACAGAGCATAACAGTTAAGTAAGCCACAGTGCACAAAATACAACATCCATCTCCAAGCTCTAAACACTGGAGCATCCATCCAACAAGCCTCAAGAGAAGCTATAGGTCATCATGGTGTTTGGGGGCTAAAGAGGAAAGTGTAGATTAAGCTGGTTTCTTCTTTGCTCATCTTCCCAAAGTAAGATTTCCAAAAGAAAAAAGATAACAGGGAGCCAGGGTATAAGATAACAGGGAGCCATGGGTCTAAAAACATACTGAAGCCAACCCTAGGCCTATGAAAGGACTGAGTTTCCAGTATGTCCACTCTTCAGGGCCTTTACTAGCAAACCCTTCTTCCTCTCACTGGCCTTAGTTTGGGTCTAATTCTTCACCCATTTATACCTTTCATGAAGTTACAAGTGAGGGAAATGAGAAACTGATAAAATTCACGTTGGTCAAGCATTTCTTTTTACCAGGCAGGCCTTGTAAAAATGTGTTGCAAATGAGGTTGAACTTAAAACTAAAATGAGGTTTAGGGATTATCTGTGAACTTCCATGTCCATACTATCCCTTAGTTTTTGAGCCCAAAGATTACTGAGAGTTGGTCAAATGATCCAAAAGTCACACGAATTTCATCTGAAGCACACTCTCACTTCTTGCCACTTCAGTTTTACCTAAAAGTGGTGAGGAAAAGATGAAAGATGGGATCTGTATTTCCTGCCCCAAATGCTACAAAGTCCTCCAGTGGAGACCACAAGGCCCCACCAAGCCTGGACTTTGCCAGCCACCAGGCCCCTTTCTAGGCCTTCCCTCGAGGCACCGGGTGGAGTCGGACTGCAGCAGGGAAAGGACAGAGAAGACAGACATGCGCTGCTGCCAAGCTGTATCTATCGAGACGCCTCTGACACACGTGGTCTCCAGCGAAAAGCCGAAGCCGTGAGCCCAAGATGGCCTGTCAAAGCAGCTGCCCATCACACTTGCGCAGCACAGGCAGGGAGGCCTCAGGGTCCTGGGGCCCTGAGCCTCGCTCCTTGCTGCGGACAGTTACCTGATGCTGTGGTGTCAGAAAGGGTTCCTGCGTCCAGGGAGGAAGAGCTGGGTGCCTGGCCGGACAGTCCCAGGCTCTGCAGGCCCAGGGCACTGCTGCTGCTGCCTGGGAAACAAGTGGAGAGTGAGCATCACACCCCCTCCAACCCCTTAACCATAACACTGCTCAGGCCACCTGCTGTTCCTGAGAGCCTCTAACACCAGCGCGTGGCTCCTTCCTGGCCAGCAGGAGGTTCTTTAAACAGCCACTGCCGTCCACCCACCAGGCTTGGGTGATGGGTGATGGTGGGAAGCATCCATCTGTTCAAACAAGGACACAGGCCAAAGAAGCCAAACTGATTCAGGAAGAAATAACCAAAGAGATAGGTCTGAGCAAAACTTTAAGATGAAATCCACTGAAGGCGACCCCTCTGTCACTCTCCACCTGTGTCTCCGAGCAGCTGTTACCCAGATCAACCTCATCTCCCAAATCTGGGCATAAGCTAGTAAGTCAAACAGAAATCATTCACTACCACAGGCCATTTCTGTGGGGTCACAACAATTGCCAGGAAAGCCTTCTACCTTGCTGATCCTGTTGCAGGCTCAAAGCAATAGCCAACTCCACCATAGTCTCATCATCTGCATCAGGGGGGATGTCCAGCATTGGTGGGAAACCCTCTGCACCAGCCAGGAGAGCCTCCAGGGGAGAAGGGTTGCCATTGTTCACATTCTCAGCTGTCTCCAGCACCATGGACTCAGACTGCAGAGAGAAAATCTGGTAAGAACTCTTGCTGAGCACCTCAGAAAAAGTAAAAGGGCTATTTCACAGCCATGCGCTCCCTCTTCTACAGGCTAAGACTTACCACCATCTCAAAGTCCCCATGATCCACCTCGTTTTGCTCTTGGCTCTCCTGGCGGATATGTCCACTCTCTGGAATCCCCGAGGACTGCATTTTCTCATCAGCATCATCATCATCATCATCATCCTTGTCTCCTGGATGAGAGAAATCCAGATCACTTCAGGGCTCCTGGTTTCTCCCCTCCTTCAGCTACAATAGGGTACATACATTAATACCCTCTGAATATTGGCCATCTAGTACCTGAGGTTTTAAAGGATGAGGCCTTACTTGGAACTCTAACCTCTACACTTAGCCAGTTTAGTCTGAGAAGAAGATGGCAGGAATTTCCCACCTAACCCTAAGTGACCTTGGGCAGGACAGGAAAAAGAACATCATTAAGCTCAGTTTTCTCTCAGAAAGATGTCTACTGTCACAGGACCAAAAATGGATTAATAACAGCAAACCTGAAGAAAGAAATATAACTTTAAATTTGAGAAGACTGGCCACCCAGGCACTTAGACAACCTGTGCCCGTGAACAATATGAGCCCACATGCCAGAATGACAGCCAGACCCTGAATTACCCATAGGTGTGTTGCTCCTAGGGGAGGAGGGCAAAGTCACATGTCTCCGCTTGTTCCTGGGCCTTAGCACTCGGATCAGAGCCTGTTTACATGAGAAGCTCACAGCAGGATCCTGAAATACAAATGGAAACTTGGGTTCCAAGGTGCTCACTGAATCAATCAGTACCTTCTCTTCCTGACTAATCTTGAGACCCAGCTTGATCAGATCAGCTTTTTCTTCCCTATCTCCTGACATACATCCATTATGATGCCTTTTATTAGTACATGGTAACAGGTAGGATAATCATCCATACAAAATATCAGACTGCTAGCCAATATGTGTTGAGTCAAAAGTACTTCTTGTATTTGCTTTTAATAAAATACCAAAAGTGGGCAGCTTCTCAATGATGACCTAAGACACATGCTACAATCATCTGTGCTTCTAATTCTTAGATTCTTTTAAGGTGGATACATTTGGAAAGAGAACACGAGCCTCACGCAAGTACATTCTGTTGCTATTCAAAATGCTGACTCCCATTCTCTCCATTTCAAAGGATCACAGAGCTAGAAAAAGGACCATAGAATTCATCAAATTTAATTCACTCATTTTATAGACAAAGAAGCTGAGATCCAGAGAAATTAAATGGTGTAACCAATGTAAAAGAGTTCTTAACAAAAGAGCCAATAATAATAAGCTAATAAAAATGAACTAGTAAGAGCTAGAATTCAAAACCAAGGTTTTCTGACTCCAAGTCCAGTGCAGTGAATACAAAAATATGGGGGTAGGAAACAAATTCTGGCAGCAAGAAATCCTCCCAATTTTTCCCAATCTGACAGAGGGATTTGTAAAAAAGATTCTCTACTCAGATACTCAGCATCATCCTCTGTGAGGTTGCTACAGAACAGTCTGAAAGTATACTGATACATACGGGGCATAGGAGCATCTGCATATAGATCTTGGAGGCTGTGTTGATACAGTCTAGCTCACAAGTACAGTAGCCATGGATGATGTCCACCAATGCATTGACAGTAGCTTCAACATGAGTCAAGCCTAAAAAGAGTAAAAGTAATTAGAAAATCCAAGACTGATTAAGATTGGAAGAAAACCCTGGCCCCTTAGAATGGCTAAATTCCTGTTTCACGGGGAGGTCATTCTCAGACAAAAGGCAGATGGAGCCAGCACTGAAGACAATAAGACTGTGGGTCATTGTTACAGATTATACCTAAAATAATCTCTTTCAATCTCAAGAGATTTAAGGTATCAAATATTTCATGGATTCACAGTTGTACACTCACCAAAACAAGATCGATTAAGTGGGAAGTTGCTGCTTTAACTGGGTATAAAAGCAGGTCCCATCTGTCCCTGATCATTCACATTCCCAAGAGTCAGTATGGAGTTTTCTAAATCTATTACAGTTTCCAAGGAGGCTCTAGAACAAGGGTCGGCAACGGTATGGCTCTTTCTGCAGGAGCCATAAAGTCAATTTGTTTTCAGGTGCTGTTACAGGAGCGCGCACTGTGAGCACTGTACGGCTCTCATGAAATTACATTTTAAAAAATGTGGTGTTTATGGCTCTCACGGCCAAAAAGGTGGCCAACCCCTGCTCTAGAACATCTCCAGGGCTTTATAAATGGAAACCTTGGATTGTTCTAGATCTGTTATTCTACTATTAAGACTCTTCTCATCCAGAGGGCTTTGAACTTTTGAATTCCTCACCAAACTGTCCATAAAAACTGAGAAAGACAGGTCAGAATGAGAAAGAAATGATCACTGGGAAATCAAAATCATTTACAAGAATGATGAATGATGCCTTTTGTCTTTTAAATAGACTTTGAATTTGAAATACCTCTGAAAGATCTTGAAAAGTCATACCACCAACACTATCATGGACACCAAAATATATTCCTTTGTTAGTCAATAAATATTTATTAAATGTCTATGTGCCAGCCACTATGCTAAATACTGGGGATACATAGAAAGAGAGCACCTTCCCTCAAGGAACTCACAATCTAATGGGAAGACAAAACAAACAAACATATTTAAAGACAAGCCACGTACAGGACAAATAGCAGACAGTCAACAGAGAAAAGGCCTTTAGTAAGAACTATGGCATATTCCTCTGATACAAAGTGGTATCCCACTGATCACATAGATCTCTATGATTCTACTGAGCAAGATCACCAAAGGCAAAAAAGAGTTGTCCTTTTGAGAAGGCACATACTAAAAACCCAACTTTTCCTCTGTCTGAGGCTTCATTCCCCACACAAGGCTCTGTGAGGGAGAACAAGAACCATGCTTCTGCCTTTCTTTGTGCCTTAAGCCCTTAGCACACTGCCTGTCACACAGTAAGTGCTTAATAAACACCTTTTGACTGTTGACTGACCATTCCCTACAAAGAAAAAACAAAGCAGCAGGCTACTATTTTAATGAAATACCTGGTAAGCAGGCAGGTGCCAAAAAAGCATTCTTGGGTTTGGATGCATGCAGTTTCCAGAAATGGTTGATGAGTTGGGTGATAAAAGTACAGCCATCTCCTTCTGTGTGTTTCTGGGGCTCTTTCCCCTCATCCATTCCTTCTAAGCAGCAGAAAGAAAATTATTAGTGGTGGTACATTGGGGATGAAATGAAATATTTATTAAGGTTAACTCAAGCCAGGAATGTTTTGCCTGTGTAGGTAGTTTCAAGGCAGGATCCAATTAAAAGGAGAGCTGTCTCAATATATTCAATACAGGAATGTACAAAAGAAAAAAAAATAAGACTACAGAAGGCTCATTCCAGAACAAACTTATCACTGGCATTATCAGTGGGCTTTCCATTCTATTATAAGAGTGTCTAAATTTTTCCAGAATGATTCCAAGACTAGAAACTTTGAGGAAAAGGGATGAAAAGATGATGGATAAAGGAGTATTTGAACAAGGGAAGATTTTAAAGAAATCAACAAATAAACTTTGAGTATAACTTACAAGCTCTGCCATGGGGGTTCTTTAGGATAAGAGTTGAAGAATTAGAACCAAAATTTGACAATAGCCACTGAAATGAAGAAACAACAGCTGAACATAAAGTTAACCATTACTTTAGGGCCCAAATACAGTTGGAATCCAAGTTTGGCTTTGAGTTTTATCCCAAAGGTCAAGAGACTTGAACTCTAAATGTCTCTCAAAACGGTTCAGAAAGCATATTACTTCTTATACTACTGATGCTAAACACAGGAGCCTCTGGCATAGGTATAGAAGTGGCCAAAGGCAATGTCTCCAAGATAAAAATACTACAAAGGAGATTGCTGCACAGAATTTCGGGAAGCACAGAATAGACTTCTATACTTTTCAAAGTGCCTGACAAGAACCTACAGTCAGACAAAGCTCAGTGAGAACACTGAAAGAATGAATCGGTAAAGTGAAAGTCACTGACCCAGGATCTATAGGTGGTATTCAATGAAGTGATTAGCACCTTTTCTGGAATTCTGAGTGTTTCTCTAAGTAAGATTCTACTCACTTCAACACAACAGATAAAAAGATAAATAAGTCATGATCCCTGTTCCTAAGCAGTCTCCAAAAGAGGATATAGAACATGCATACAAAAGCTATTATTACAAAATTAAAAATAGCAAAGGAATGAAAAAAAAGTATGAAGTGCTCTAAGAGTTAATTGGAGGGAGAAATCCATTCTAACTGAGCAAGATGAAGATAGTAACAACAATATTTAAATAGGACTTATGTGCAAAGAGTTTTACAAATATTATCTCATTTGCTCTTCAAAATAACCCTGGGAAGTAGGTACCTATTCATAACCTCAGATTAGGAATCAGAAGCAAACAGAGATGAAGTGGCTTGACCAGGATCCCACACAAGTACAAAGTGTCTGAGGCCTAAATTTGACTCTGGGTCTTTTTCCCTATTCACCAAGCCACCTTGCTTTCCTAAGAGCTTTCCCAAGATCAAAGAAAGCAACCAAACTACATAGAGAGAATTGTGTTTAGTTCTACACACTCTATTTTAGGATAGATACTAGTCATCTGGAAAGAATCCATAGTCAGACAACCAAGATGGTAAAGCAACTCCAGATGATGCCATGTGAAGATCAACCATTAAAGGAACTGGAGGTGTTTAGCCCAGAGAGGAAGAGACTTAAAAGATGATAACAAGCTTTAAGTATCTGAAAGATTGTCATATGGAATAAGGAATCAACTTGTTCTGCTTAGTCCCAGATAACAGAATTAGGAGCAATAGGTGAAAATTCCAAAGAAGCAAATTGGGTTTTGATATAAGACAAAATTTCCCAACCATTAATACTATCTGAAAGAAAAAAAAAAGATTTCCTTGAGAGATGGTGGGCTCCCTACTCACTACAGCCTTCCAGCAGAGGCTAGGTCAGTCTAATATTTTGAAAAGTGGCACTATAATTAGGCATTACTGAATGAATAAGGAGCCGACAAGTGAAGACAAAGGCGGTGGTAGAAAGAGAAGGCTTGCTTTCAGTCCAGTGCAGCAATGAAAAGGGATAGGATGAAGTTGGGGAATGCCAAGCGGCATAGTTTATTAGGCCTGTAGAACAAATGAAGAGGAGTGTGAAACAAGGATAGGAAGGCAGGCCATACAGTCTTGAATGTCAGGCTAAGAAGGAGGTACTTAACCTGATCCACAAGAAGTGATATAATTGGTAGGGCACAGTAAGACAATTACTTTTGCAGAAGACTATATGATAGACTAGAGAGATGATACTAGAATCAAGGAGACCACCTAGACAGCCTAATGCAGGACACTTAAACATTACTGTTTCTTAAGAAAAAGGAGATACAAAAGTTAGTCTGAATCAAACCCCAATTTTCCTGTGCTTATTTCAGCATTTTCTTGTTACAATCAGAAAGACAAGTTAGTTTAGGAAGGATATCGCCACACAAAGCTCCAGTCACCTGTTTCCACTGGTGGCAACTTTGACTCAGTGAAATGGACAAGGTTGTTGGGGCGCATGATGGCAATGGAGCGAGCAGTGATCACGAGCCGCTGGAACACCTCTGGGTCGAGCTCTTTCCCGTCTTTGCTGGATGAGTTGAGGCACTGCACAGCTTTACTCAGCAAGGCCTGGTCCTGTTAAAACATCAGGCTCACACTGGACCAGCCCAAAGCAAGGGATTGGAGCATAAAAGGGGATCTGGAAGGTGGCAGCAGCAAGGCCACTCACCAGCCCTAAAGGGAGCTGCCCCAAAGGGGCAGGGCATGGGCAAACCACTGCAGGGAACAACAAAATGTGAGCAGGTATTAGAAATGAGAAGCCATTGAGGGTTACAGACTTTCCAGTAGGATCTGACCATGACTCCCCAGATGTACGTTAGCAACACAGAATTCATCTTCCCTGTGAGTAAAAAATCCCCTACCCCCTTAAATGAGGATTAGATTTTAATGTTAGCAGTTGTATTAAATTAATTATAAACTGTAATTCTAAGAGAGATAACTAATGTTAGCATAAGCGATGATTTTAGTAGGCCTTTGTGATTGTTTTAGTATAAGTATTGGGTTTTTAATTAAGTAAATAACTGCTTTAGCATAGGTAATCATTGTTAGCATAGGCCTCAGTTTTAGTCTTAGCCTTAAACTTGCTATATCATGCACCCTCAGCAATTATGGTCTTAAACTTGTAACTGGGTCTTCATTAGTAGAGACTTTTGCCTTGGTTAGAAGCCCGGGTGACACCCCTTCACCTTTGTATATACCCTATTATATATCATCAGGCTTTTGCCCCACTTTGGGGGCCTGGCACCTCCTCCTTACCCTGGTCATCTAACTGTTCATCATCTTTGATAACATCAGGTTTAGAAAGTAGGGTTCAGGTTCCCCAATTCCCCCCTTGTCTATCAATTGATGACTTCTACCAATAAGAAGTATTTCCTGATTACTTCAACCAATCCAGATCGATTTTTATCACTCTTGAATTATTTCTGTACTGGTATAAAAGTTGTGATATTCTTGTGGTATAAAAGAAGTCCTATCACAAGGCTTAGGGTCTTTTGGCCTTGACCAGAAGTCCAGTTTTATTGTGAGACTAACCATCTCCCAATAAACCTAATTCTTTGTGGCTTGGAGACTTCATTTACCTTATTTGCGTTCCTGTGCTTAGAAATTATGCAACACTCCCTTGTGTAATATTAGCTATGGTTCCCACTCCCCAAATTCTTTTCTCTCAGAGGCCTGGTTATCACTCAAGAGAAATAGGTACCAATGAGAGCATTGGCTCCTATGCTTTGAGAAGACTCTCAGATGATTACCTTGTGGTTGTGATAGGCTGAGCGACTGGTGTGAAGGCTGGCAAGGAGGCTTTTTGTCTGTTGCTGGACACTGGATGGTGCTGGCATAGAAAGCAGCATGGTGGCCAGCTCCTGAGCTGCAGCCTTGCTCTTTTCCTAGTTCCAGAGAGAAGAAGTAGAAAAAGAAAACAGAGGGATTAGTACTGATGCAGACCCAAAGAGATTGCCCATGCTCACTCTCCCTCCCTCCCTTTTCCCACCACTTCAGAAGGCCCCTCTCGCACGAGAGTCAGCCATGACAGGGTTTCAAGCCCTAGATCTGTCCGTGCCCTTCTGGAGGTCCAGTGACCCAAGCCTGGCTCTGGCAAGGCTGCAACACATTCAGGGCTAACACTCAGGGGTGTAAAGGTCCATGAACTTCCCAAGAGCTGCTCCTTTCATGGCCAGTTCCCAAAGTTGTGCCAAGCGGAGACCAAGCTCTTCAAACACGAGACCAGAAATCCCCAAGGACCCACACACTCTTCAGAAAGCTCTCATGGCTTTGAAGAAGTCACTTGCCTTCTCACTGACAGGGCCCACAGCAAAGCAGCTTTCGAGGGCTTCTAAAGAACTCCCCACTAGCCTGGAGGGAAGAGAGAAAAGCAGCTTGAGTTGAGCACCTCCCCCTTGTGCTTTGGCCTGGGCAAACTACAACTGTGGGTAGCTTGGGGACAGCTGGTATATGCCAAGGACAGAACAAGAGCGTGATAAGACCGGCCACAGGCACCATGCATATCATTTCCTTGTGTTACAGGCCAGAGTGAAACCTGGCTCCCCACACACACATCAACCTGGGGCTGTGCTGATAATCCACAGCTCAAAGACAGGGCTTTTCTCTCTCAAAGAGGATAAAACTGTTCCCTCTGTTGCCTGTGGCAGGGATCATTGGGATTGGCTTAACAACCTGGATATACCAGAGCCCAAGGCACTGGGGTACAGAGATCAAGGAATGATGGGGTGCCCCTAAGGAAAGAGTATTCTTGAATACTTCTTGAAGTGAGTAGGAATCACATCATGGCCATATCCCTTTTAGGTCCACTACACCTTCAACAAAGACTACACAAACATTTCCTAGAGACCCTGAGAATACAAGCTATTCACAGCAAAGTAGAGAGAAGAAACTGATTTATCATGGATATGGCACTGCCAATAGCCCAGTGAGGGCATACCTAAGGTGCCAATCAGATGCTGTACAGCTGCCCATCAAACTCTCAAGAAAGTAGGTAGAGAAGAAACGTTGTTACCAAAACTTAAAGATTCCCCAAGGAAACATTCTGCCAAGACTCTGCTCTCTTGTGCCTTCTGCCCCAATTCTCACAAGAGTTATATAAAGAAAAAAAATCAGTATCTTGACATACAAAACTCTGGCACACAGACAGAGAAGTGTGGAGAGGGGCAATAGGAGAGAAAAATGGCAAAACTGGGGTAGAGATATGGAGCAAGGAAAGGCATGAAAAAGGACTAAAGAAACAATTGGGAACAAGTAAGCTCTCTGATTGCTAATCTGATCAAACAGGTTGAACACATTTATCTTCCCTTGGCTATAAACACATGGTACAGAAAAGTCAGAAACAGGGTAGGAAAGAGCGAGCTACAAGTCAGTCTGCAAAGCAGGCAACAATGACAACAAAGAGCACACCAATTCCTCAGGCAAGCCCTTCCTGACAAGGGAAGAAGCCTGCAGCCATGCAAGGGGCAGAATGCAAAGAAGCAGAATGGACCCTGTAAACAGAGGCAGGGTCAATGCCAAGCCACATCGCTGCCCATGGTGCTCTCAGACACACATTCACTCGTGCAGAGGAAAGGAGGGCATACTAACCGATCCAGCTTGGTTAGGGACTCAGTTTCAGAACTTGGGGGGAAGCAAAGAAAAAAAGGAAAGAAATCTGTGAAGCTCAGAAACAAGTGGAAACCATAAATCAATATGGGGAAGGGGAGGGCAAGGAGAAGTGCTGTCAAGCCAGGGTCTTCTTGGCTCTCCCAAGATAAGTCAACAACTTGTACTGTAAGATACCCGACCAAGCCTCCTCACACAAAGCCAAGCACAAGGCATGTTTGGGGAGACCCTTGAACTGATGTCCAGGATGCAGAGGGCAGCCTCAGGCCAGCAAGGTTGCTCCCAAAAACGTGGCTATGCAGAAAGAAACTAGAGGATAGTTAAGACCAGAGAGGCTGGGAGGACCTGCCTGCTATGTCTACAAGACTGGCTCCCCAAGTGGTGAACTGGCTTGAAACCTAGCTTTCTGTCCTATACAGCTGATCCAAATGGGTAAAGAAAGGAAGGAGTCAGAATCTCAGAGGGAAACTGAGCTCATGGGTATCATCAGGAGAGGGGAAAGGAGCCTTAGGAATAGACTGGGCTCTAGGGCTTTCTTTACTCATACCAGGGAGACACTGGACATTGGTGAACTAGGAGAAAATGAAGGGCTAAGACTTGAGTTCTAAATAGATGTTTTAGAATAGACTGAAAATATACAGGAGCATGGAAGGTGAAAGGGAGAAGATCTAGCTATGTCAAGGAGTTCTATCACTCTAAGGTTGATACCTCTCCAGGACAGTCCCACTGGAAGTGGTAGGGGCCGTTGTGTCACTCTCTCCAGTGCCATTGCCTTGGCTTACATTGGGGGGGCAGATATTACTGACAGAAGCAGAAGGAAAATCCTCTGGGGGTTCGTCAGGCCAGCCAAATTGCTCTTTGGTCTTTCCATAAATCTTGACAGCATCTATCATAGTGACTCCTGCTGGATCCACTGAGGCCCCAACTGCAAACCAAAGACATAATTTAGAAGGCAGGCTTCCCACAAGATTAGCTCTTTCTGCTTCAAAATCAAACACCAGGCCAGTGTAGGGAGAAAAGCAAATCAAAGTGTTGTTTGGTTATTCTCATGCTTCTTTTCTGCCAGCCCTATGCTAACTTCTGTTCCTAAAATGTCAAGGAATCTCCACTTCTCCACAAACACTCTTAGTTTCAGTAACAAAGAATAAGCCAAATGCCCTCCTTGGTCCTGGAATCTGAAAGAGAACTGCTCAGATTTGATCATAAGGCAAAGCTACTGCTCCACATGACGGGACCCTGTGCAGCCACCACTGTGCACACTACACATCTCAAAGAGCTCTTTCCTGACTCAGTTAAGATATGACTTTATTCAATGTTAGTTATGGTTTCATCTCCTGAAAGTGGCAAAATAGCTAAACCTGAGCAAAGATGTCACTGACACACAAGTGACTGCTCCAAGAAAAACCTTATTGCCCTACCTGCCTTCTACCACATGTACCACATCCTGAATGCAGGCCTACTTCTACCTTTCTCTTCTCCCATCTGAACTTTTTCCAAGTGTATCCTTTCTTCTGTTATTTTGTTGCCTCCCATCTGAGATGGGAAGTTCACCAGGAGGAAAGAGAAAAGGAAAGATCATTCCCATTAGCATTTATATGCCTACTATGTGCCAGGCACTGTGCTAAGCCCTTTTTAGAAATGTTTATTCAAGGACAGCTGGGTGGCTCAGTGAATAGAGAAGACACCTGAACACAGGAGGTCCTGGGTTCAAATCTGGCCTCAGAGACTTCCTAGCTGTGTGACCTTGGGCAAGTCAGTTAACCCCAACTGCCTGCCACTTACCACTCTTCAGCCTTGGAACTAATACTTAGTATCAATTCTTAGACAGGAGGTAAGGGTTTAAAAAAGAAATAAATATTTCATTTGAACCTCAAAACAACCCTCTAAAGTAGGTGCTATTATTATTCCCACTTTACATGTAAAGAAACTAAGGCAAAGTTGGATTAAGTAACTTGCTCAAAGTTATACAATTGGCAAATAACAGAGCTTGAATCTGAACTCAGGTCTTCCCAATTCCAGGCCCAGTGCTCTGTCCACTGCACCATCAGACCAGTATAGTACTGCCAGATATAGCAGACAACAAAGACTATGACCTCTAAGAGTGATGATTCATTCTCAAGACATGACAAGTTGCTCAAACCATGATCTATTTTTTTTCCCAATAGGGAGCACTGTAATGTTTTCTCTCCTCCTTTGCCTATCAACACCTGCCAAGGGAAAGAATGGCCCCAACTGCTGCTATCCTACTCCCCAACAAAGAATTCCAAGTTTATTAATGGTCAACTGTGTCTCCTGGAGTTTGCCCGGACATATTAAATACTCTCTCTTCATTTTAAATTCCCAAATGGATCATATTTAAGAGAAGAGAGTAGAGAGGCACCTCTACAACCGTTTTCAAAGGTCAATAGATACTGGACCTGCCCCACTACGAGCCCCCAAAATGCAAGTGGGATGAGCCTAAGCTTCCAACAGAAGGGCCTGAGACTCACTGAAGATGCTCAGCTTCTTGTCAGCTTGGAGTGCTTCTTCTCGGGTAAATGGGAAGTCAAACCAGCGTGATCGAGTGAGGTTGAGCTGCATGGTCCGGCCAAAGATCTCAATGTATGATGGGGCCCGTTCAATGGCCTGGGTTCCAATCTGCAGACGCATGCCTGTCATCACCATTGTGCTATTGTTGTTGCTTACTTCAATGGTGAAACCTCCGGGCTATAAGAAAAGAGAGCACAGCTTAGGAAACAAAAATACATGCAGTGCTTTAACCTGACAAGAGATAGATATCATGTCGGCGACATGTGAAATGGGAGTGACAGCCACAAAGAGAAAGGAAGAGACCACAGACCAAGCTGCTACAGTGGATTCATAGGAGAAATGTTCACAAATCAGATGAGATGGCACAGAAGGGCTACAACCTCCATTCAAAGGCCTGGCAGAATGCCAATACCAAGGAGTCAATGAAATGTTCTAACAACAGCTAAATCAGTGACTAAATGGGTCATTTAACCAACCACTCCACTCTTCAATATCCAGATCTGTAAAAGGAGAATAATAATGTCCTCCTTGTTCCTGACACTAGATAGGCTAAGACAGAGGGTGAATGGCCGGCTAACATGCTACATTCTCCTCACTCTGAGACTTTTCAAATGTTAGCACCAAGTCCAAAATTATCTAGTATTTCCCAATCTCCACCATCTGCTCTCCCAATATTCTATAACTCACTTAGCACTGTTAGAAACAGGCTTGAGGAATGGGCATTCTTTTGATATGTTGTGTCCAGCAAACTACAGGGGTGCCACTGGTGATCATGGTGAAACCAGATACCTTTTCTCATCCAGGAGATCAATGGAGAGCACAGATGAAAAAGTGACAATTCACCCAATTCTGTTTCATATGCTCATCCCAAGGTTTCAAAATCAACTTTGTTAATGACATTCATTTGCATTCAAAGATAATCATAGTTGACAGCTACATTTTTGCTCTCTGAAAAGGGTCTCTTTCAAACGAATGAATAATATGGCACCCAGTCATTGGGAACTCTCAGTCCCTTGCTCACCTTGGTGTTGGCCACATACATGCCGGTGGAGTTCAGTCGGTGTTTTATCTGTTGAGCATTGTAGACCTGGAGGAGATCATTGCCACCAAACTCCACATCTGTCAGCTGCTGGTTGTGTTCAAAGAAGTCGATAGGGAAGGTGACCTGGCTAGAAGTGCGAGTGGCTGCGTGTGGGGAGCAAGCAGAGATGTCAGAAAGCCCCAACACCTGTCATCTACACTGACTCCTGTCTGAAATACATTGCAAAACCTTTGCTTTCTGTGCCCATGTTGGCCCTTGAACCCTGAGCTCAGCAGTCCACAGAAGAAACATCAAATGCTACCTATACTGCAGGTTCCTTGCCATGACTCTGGAAGCAAGGGATGCAATTAGGGTTACTGGCCTCCTTTTACAGAACACTCAGAAAAGTGAAGAAACTTGCTTCAAGTCCCAGGGAGGATCAGGCCAAGATGCAAAGCAAGGTTTGACTCTCAAGCCCCACATTCTCACTACTATCCCAAGATGTAACAGAGAAGATACTTCATTGTCCTTCTTTTCCTGCCAACATTCAACTCCAGGATTGGCCCTCCCATTCACTGACAGGAGTTTTCTCATAGCCCATTCATTATTAACATTATCTCTTTTTGAGAAGTGTGAGCTACACCAAAGTGTACAAGGATGAATACAATATCTGAATAACCAGGATGAGTCCAGCAATGGTCTTTAAGAAATCCTCTGCTCCAATTCAAACACTTGAAGCTCCACTGTCTCTGAAGAGTAATGTATCACACTTCAGAGACATGAGCCAAGTTCTTCATTGCTTGCTGGAAAACTGACCCACCTTGATGCCTCTTTTCTGTTCATTTAAGCCAGTTTTCCTTTGAAAAGGAGGGAATCTGTGTTCCCTAAGGATAAACATGTGAAAAACCTCCCCCCAAAACCATTTCAGAATTAAACCAAATATGTATTTGGCTACAAATTAGAGCAGTTGTCCCACTACTAGCAACCAACAGTTGGCTATTATATTCAAATATGTCTCAAACTATTTAAAAAGGAGGGTAGTGGGGCCTTACTAATGGCTGCTGCTTTGCGCTTGCGGACAGGTTTCATGATGCTGATGACACTGCTGGGCTGTAGGGAAGGCTGAAGCCAGTAGGACGTATTTTCCACATTGGCCATGTAAATGCGCAGACTGCCATCCTCACACAACAGGATCATGGTTGTCCTCTGCTGCTCATTGCAGGCTGTGTGCCGGATAGCAACCATGTCCTGGATCTAGGAAAGGACAAAGGAAGACTATTGTCAGCCACCAGCCATTAAAAGTAGCTTCAAAATGAAAAAATAATGGCATGACAGCAACACCTTCTTCCTCAAAGAAAGATCCAAGAGAAAATTCTTCATCAAACCTTCTACAATAAGACTAGGAAATTGAACTTTAGATACAGCAGAAAAGGTCTACAAAGACAGGAAGAACTGGCACCAACCTTTGCTTTAGCTGGCAGAGTCTTGATCTCCTGGATGAGAAAGGTATCTGGTTTCACCATGATCACCAGTGGCACACCTGTAGTTTGCTGGACACAACATACCAATCCAGGGTGGTTCATCACCTCAGACCACTGGCAGAGAGCAGGGGAAGTTTTGCTGCCACCATTAGTACTGCAACAAATGAAGATGTTCCACAATTTAGTTGGATTTAACAAGCAGTAAAGAATGAAAAGGTCACTCTCTTCAACAGATTAAATGGATCAATGATAAAGAAAGATGGTAGATGAAAAGAGGAAAAGAACACTGTTCAACAAGATCAGATCAATCAACCCTAGTTATTCATCGTTGGAAGGAATGATACTGCTTCTGGGCTGTCTTTAAGACCCACTTCTATTCTGTACTAAATACTAGACATTTTCCTTTAGACTCCAAAATATCTCTCTGGAGACTAAGGCATATATTCTTATTACAATTATAGGTCTATGTTACCACTGCTTAGAAATCAAATTCAGAGACAAATGGCAACATGTGACCCTCAAAGCTGAGAACTCTGGCAATTAGATAAGAGTGTAAAACCACCTGCTTGTCCCATGTCCACTGTCTCTTCCAGTGCTTCAAGTTTATAAATAGCAAAGCATGTTTTCTGGCACGGACAGCTGAGTATACATATTTTTGGCTTTACCAAAAAGTGGATGATCAACAACAGATGAGAGTTAACTATAAAGCAACTTTCCCAAGGGCTCTAACCTTTATTTCTGCCTTTAAAAATCTGATGACTACTTTCTTACATACTACTATTATCTAGCAGCTTTATTTTCCAGATAAAGTATACGAAAAACTTCTTTTGCTTATACCAATACCAGAAGGGGAATACTTTTGCCCACAGGCTATAAATCTGGCTCCTACCTCTTAATGTTGATGGGGAAGAGACGCAACACCTCCAGAGTAGACCTGCTGATGGTGGCTGCAAAAGATTTGCCTTGACAGTAGCTGAAGAAGAGCATTTGTAGCACATGGGAGTAGTATACAGACACGCCTCCTCCTGCCACCTGGCTATTGCTGTCCTGCCGGGACACAGACCCAATATCTGTATTGAGCAAAGCACCCAGCAGAGCTGTGGCAGGTAAGCGGCTGCTCACCAGCAACCTTTGTAGTTCCTGCTTATCATCAGCTCTACAGGGATGGAAGTGGATCTCAGATCCCCCTGCCAGGGTCAGATGGGGGTTACTAGACAGCTTCATAGGCTGCTGCAAAAAGGATATCTCCCTGGAGAACACATAACACAGACCCTGGGAAATAAGGATGGGGGAGCAGTAAGGTCAATCAGTTTCATTCTTCAGGACATGAATATGTGTTTAAGGTCATGGCAAATGGAATATTAGGTGAGAAAGAGAAAAAAACATTATCTCCCCCACTCATGAGTAAACTGCTAGAGAGGATGCATGGAAGAAGGGAAAGTATTTTTAAGAGTCAGAGGCCATATGGCCATATACTGGCTCTGTTCTTTACTCCCTGGATGACCCAGGATGCATCTTGACCTCAGTTTCCTCAGGCATAAAATGGAGATGTTGGATAAAGGATCTCTAAGGGTCTCTTCCAATCCTAAAGCCTATGATCCTAAATAATTGAGGGCAGAGAAAAGAGAAAAGTCACTCCAACCTTCAGATCTTCATGATTGATTTCCAGCACATTTGTGACATAGAAAGGCCCATGCTGAGCACTGCTGGCCTCCTCCATGAGCTGAGTGTAGATGTAGCCAGCTGAGGACATTATAACAATAATGTTCTTGCCCTCTTCATTGAAGAGAAAAGCAACATCTCTGATCTTTGAGCTTGGCAAGAGAAAGTAGAAGGTTGGGCTCAATGCATCAACTGAGAGGTCATATATCTGTAGAGAGAGAAAAGACTAAACAAGAAGCCAACTCTTGGTCCTCTCTGGAAGAATCCCATTTGATTCATTAGTGGTTAAACCAACTAAAGTTGCCAGGCTGTAGTGGAGACTAGTAGAGAAAGGATTAAGATGAGTTTTAGCTTGGCTTAAACCAGATTTCTTATGCTTGGTAAAACCAAAATGAGCCACTGATATCTGTGTTAGTCCCTAATGGGTCACCCCCATTGAGAACCAAAGGATCTCAACCCCAGAAGGGTCACTGTACCAGTAATAACTGAAGGAGACAGTACCTTGACAAAGTCTGCAGTAACAATGGCCAGCTCTGTCTGTGAGCCAGGTAACCACACAGCTTTGATGATAAAGTTTCCTGTTGCCAACTGAGGATGTAGCACTAAGTGGTCAGAAACAGAGCCTGAGCTACTGAAGGTCAGCACATGGCAGTCCTGGCACCCAGTATGGGGATAAAAAAAAAAACAAAACAGCATGATCTAACTCAGTGGTTCCCAAACTTTTTTGGCCTACCGCCCCCTTTCCAGAAAAAATATTACTTAGCTCCCTGGAAAATAAATTTTTTTAAAACTTTAATAGCAATTAATAGGAAAGATAAATTCACCTGTGGCCATCACCACCTCCCTGGATCGCTGCAGCAGCCACCAGGGGGCGGTGGCGCCCACTTTGGGAATCACTGATATAACTTATTCCTGTTCAAGTCTCAGAAATCCCCCTCCCAAATGCCTCCCATGTCTGGAAAGAGAGACTTCCTCTGGGCTATAGAATGTTTTTGCCTATTCAGGTAATCTTCTCCCATCCACAATACTTCCACCAAGACTTTCCATGTTGATTCTCAGCAAACTGACATCCTGAGCCCCTCTGACCCTTCAAGATGCAGTGCAATGTCCACCCTTCCCACTGATCTCTACCCCTTGGGACACAGAGTGTAGACACTCTCTCCTTGGACTGTGCAGACCACTTGTCCATTTGTGTGCCTCTCGTGACTTCTTTTAAAGTAGAATAATCATGCTTTCCAATTGTCTCCCCTAAGTAGATTTAAGTGGTATATAGGCCAAAATTATCTTTTTTATCTCTTTCTCCCTAGGCACTGAATACAATAGGCACTCAGAAAAGATTGGCTGAATTTGTTAAAAGGAATCATTTAAAAACAACCATTTAGGGGGCAGCTGGGTAGCTCAGTGGATTGAGAGCCAGGTCTAGAGATGGGAGCTCCTAGGTTCAAATCCGGCCTCAGACACTTCCCAGCTGTGTGACGCTGGGCAAGTCACTTGACCCCCATTGCCTACCCTTACCACTCTTCTGCCGTGGAGCCAATACACAGTATTGACTCCAAGACGGAAGGTAAGGGCTTAAAAACAAACAAACAAATAAATAAAGGCAACCATATATTTAAACTATCAAAGAGAAGAGCTCAAACTCTTTGCAAAACTTCAGAAGAATATTATCTTCTAATTAATTTTAGTTACAAGTAAAAATCAAAACATACCAATAACCATAAAAGGAATTTCTTTTTATAAAAGAAATTACAAAAGACAGGGGTTCCTGCCCTCAGATAGGATATAATAAAGAGGACAAGCCTGACAGTTCAGAAAAAAAAACAAAATTGTCTACAAAACTCTAAAAGTCTCCAAAATGGACTCCTACCTTCAGTCCACACACAGCAAGATAGTCTTCCTTACAAGGATTTCCAGTGAGACTTAACACAGTAAAGGGAACTGGTGCCGATGCCAGGCGAGTCAGAGTTAGCTTCCTTTTACTAGAATCTGCTTGTTTGAGGAGTGCAGAGAGCTGCAGAACAGTAATCTGCAAAGGAACAAAGCCAACATATACTCCCAACTCTGATACCATCAGAAGACAGAGCCGAAAGGCCTTCAGAAAAAGGCATGATTTCTTTCTTAATTCTCATGACCAGGCCCTTGTTTCACAGCTAGGCTAATAAATACTAGGGAGGGAGTCAAGATGTCAGAGAAGCAAGAAGCAGTATAGAGTCTTCCACCCCCAAATTCCTTCAAATTGATCCAAAAAATGTACCAGGTTGAATCCTGATGGAAAAATCTAAGAAAAGGTCATAGGGAGTTATTTTTCCAGAACAGAATGACAAAGGGAGACAGACAGAGATTTGTGGACAATGGGGACAAGGTCTGGCCAGGATCATCATACAAAGAGCATTCCAGTGTCCACGAAGAGGCTTAGGCAAGAGACTATCCTAGATTCACACTGGAGCACCCCCAGAACCATACAAGAGCAACTCAATGAGACATGCCAACTGACAACTGTATTTCCTATTACCCATTTCTGGGTCAGAAATCCAGAGTGACTAAGAAAGTGATGTGGGCCCAGGGGAGGAACTTACAGAGCTCAGACCAGAGGAACAGCAATAAACTACTTTGGGACCACTGAAAGCCTGCAAATCCCCAGTGGAGAACATCACACTCAATATCCCCAAGAAAGCAACAACAGGGCCAGTCCAGGCCTTCCTTCTATAAGTCCACAAACCCCAGCCGTAACATCAAGCCTGAAGTTAAAAAGTAACCTGGAAAGGGGGCAGCTGGGTAGCTCAGTGGATTGAGAGCCAGGCCTAGAGACGGGAGGTCCTAGGTTCAAATCCGGCCTCAGACACTTCCCAGCTGTGTGACCCTGGGCAAGTCTAAGTCAATACACAAAAGTTAAGGGTTAAAAAAAAAAAAAAAAAAAAAAAAGTAACCTGGAAGGAACCCTGAAGAAGAGGATGATTCCAAATATCTACAAGCAAAAGCCTTAAAGAAAAACAATAACAACAAAATGGGCACAGATTCAATTAAGAGTTTCTGAAAGAGGTGAAAATAAGGATTAAAAAAATTTTTAAATGTCTTTGTCACTAAAATGAGAGCACCAGAGGAAAAAAAAAAGTACTAAAAAGCCACAGCTAGGATCACCCATGATTTGGTAGCCCCCACTATGACAGAGCTGAGAGCTAGGAGAAATATATTCCAAAGGACTAAGGAAAAAGACTTACAGCAAAGAATAACTTACTTAGCAAAACTGAATACAAATCTACAGAGAGAGGGGGAGCCTTAAGTGAAATACCGGACTTTTAAGTATTCCTGATGAAAAGACCAGAGCTGCGTAGGAATTCTGAAGTTCTAATACAGGAGTGGAGAGAAACATCAAAAGGTAAAAGAATGAATGATAAAGAGTTAAACAAAGATAAACTGCTCAGATTCAAATATGAGGTGATACATCTCCAATGGACTTTATTATTGTCAAAGGTCATAAAGGGAGTTTAATGAGACAAAAGGCCAAGGAGTGATTTTCTGTCTTAATAATTTTAAAAGAATGCAAAGAGAGGCAGCTATAGATGACTTAGTGGATAGAGAGTCAGGCCTAGAGACGGGAGGTCCTGGGTTCAAATGTGGCCTCAGACACTTCCTAGCTGAGTGATTCCATTGCCAAGCCCTTATCATTCTTCTGCCTTGGAACTAATACTTAGTATCAATTCTAAGTCAGAGGGCAAGGTTTTTAATTTAAAAAGAAAAGAAAAAAGGAATGCAAAGATTGAAGAAGAGGAATATAATAGGGAAAGGGGAGGAGGGAGAATGAAAGGAAGATAAAGAAAATTATCTCGCACCTAATCAAGGTGCAAAATTAGGCACTAAAACAGGTGGACTAGGGGAGCAGAGCTGGTATAAAAATATATTTCACTCATCAAGGAAAAAGGAAAGAAAGGAGCAAAAGAGAGGGAATTAGGAAGATAGAGTAAAGGGGTATTAGTCCTAAGCATAACAAACTCTAAGGATGTACAAAAACATTTGTAGCAGCTTTTTTTATGGTGGCAAAGAATGAGAATCTGCGTCTACAAAATTAGGGGATGGCCGAAAGTTATGGTATGTGAATATGATAGAATGTGATATAAAAAATGATGAGATGAGTTTCAGAAAAACATAAGACCTGGATAAATTGATGCAAAGTAAAGTATGCAGAAAGAACCAGGAGAACAATTTATATGATGAAAACAACTTGGGAAAGACAAAGAATTAGGAATTTTGGTCAATGTTCTCACCACACAAGATTCTGGAGGACTAATGGTAAAACATACTACCCATGTCCTCATAGAAAGGAAACGGATTAGGAGTAAAGAATGAGACATATATAGTTTGGGGACATGGCCAATACAGCAATTTGTTTTGTCTGATACAAATATGGTTAGTTTTTTCTTTTGTTCTCAATGGGGGAGAAAGGGAGAGGAACTGAGGCAGAAAGGAGAGGTGAACTTTTGCTCACTGAAAAAAATGAATTAAAAATATTAGGGAATTAATTAAGGAAGATCCACCTTGCCCTTTTCGTGGCTGACAGCTAAATGCTGGCGGCGCCCATGAGGTGAAGACAGCACACACATTGCCACTCGTCTCAGCACATGGGCACTAATGAGCTGGCGAATAGTCTGGCCCTGATCTCCACTGTAGTTCATCCGGACATTTTCAAAGGCACCTTCCTGGGAGCCTAAGGTAGGGACCTAGGCAAAGGGGAGAAAACACAAATATCCAATGACAATGTAATTCAGGGAAAGGTCCCGGTACTAGGCCTACCTTTTCAAAAACAAGTGTACATGGGCACAATTTATCTGGTTTGTGTACCAAAGAAATAAAAAGTATGAGTACTAGAAGAGGAATAAAACAAGGTGATACTGTTAATGGCCATGCATTTATCCTAAGGAGATGGAAACTGCATCCTAAGAGTACTGTATATAGCACTGGCTACAATCTGGCTGCCAATAAATTGACTGGTTCCCCACACTGCCTGGTTTCATGAACTTACTGGCACTTACCATCAGCTGGTCTGTCATCTCTACCATCTTGTCCAAGGTGTGTAATTCATTGAGTGCTTGTTGTGCCCGGCTGCTACTGCCCATGGCTGAAGCCTGCTGGAAGTTGACCTGAATGGCCTCCATGAGGAAACCAAGCATGTCTAACACCAAGGGAGCAAAAGAGAAGTTCGCCTGAAGAAAAAAACAATGAAAACAAATAAAGAAATCAAGATATGCGAAGATAAAGGATAACATCTATGATATGGAGAGGAAATGTCATTATAATACCTACTTTCTCATCCCTAATCTAACATGCTAGTCATTGGATCAACCTATCAAGACTTCATTTGGTTTATGTAAAAAGTTAAGACTTCCCCACCCTAAACTCTCCTTTCACAGCCACAACAGCCCTCCAAATTTATCATATTGTTGACTCAGTTAACAGTTTTTCCCTTTATGCTAACAGGCATTAGAACAGTTAACAGTTTTTCCCTTTATGCTAACAGGCATTAGAACCCAGCTGGGGCGATAACTGGTAAGGGTTAATTATAGCTACTTCCATCATGCATAAGGAGAAACTGAAGCAAAAATTCTATAATTCTATAATTCCAGGTGACAAAACACACCTTCAGAAAACCAAAGTCCAGAGACCCTCTTCTCCTTGCCTCCCTCAAACTCTCTTCCCTGCTCCTGGGTGAACACTGAGGCACCCACCTGGGTCTGAAGTTCTTCTCGGCAACCTTCCACACTCCGACACAAACTGCTCTTCTTGGGTTTCTCTTCATCAACAATTTTGCCATCACTGATGGTGACTTTGGCCTTATCTGCTGGGGACGTGCTGCTGGCATGACGCACCACATTCTCAGAAACCCGGGGCTCACTCTGAAATGCTGACTCCTTCATGGTGGAGCTCATACCACTGCTGGGTGTCCTTTTTACCAGAGCCTGAGAAAAACAAACAAAAAAAAAAGCTCAGAGAGCCCTGGTTCTAACCACAAGACACAGTCTATACCATCTGAACTCCTAGAGCTGCTAATCATGTGTTTGAACTACAGAATCTCAGATCTAGAACTCATCCATGAACAGGAATCCCTTCTACAACATACCCCAAAAAGTGATCATGTAGCCTTTACTCAAAGACCTCCAAGTTCAAGAGTAAAAAAGAAGGAAAATGAACTAGCTCCTAAAGCAGCCCAATCCACTTTTGGAGTCCACTAGTTGTTAAGTTCTTCCTTATATAGAATATAAATTTGTCTTTGAATTTCTCTTTGAGGTTAAGCAGAACAAGCTAATCCTTCTTTCATGTGCTAGTACTCCAGATACATGAAGAAAGCTATAATGTCTCATACAAATCTTCCCTTCTCCTGCCTTAGTTCCTTCAAATGATTCTAATGTGGTCTTTCACCATCCTGTCTCTCCTCTTTTAGGGAGTACCCTCCAGCCAACACATGGCCTCCTTGAACTGTGGTGCCCAGAAATGAACACGGCATTCCAGATGAGCTCTGGGTAGATATGAGCACCTGCACCCTAGACATCATTTCATCTCTTAAGAAGATGAAAGCAATATTAGCTTCCTTTGTTGTTGGCAAGCTATGGGTTCATTTTGACTTGCAATTAACTTAAACCTCATATCTTTTTCAGATCAACTGTTACTAGCTGTGCCTCTCCTTGTCATGTTACTTGGGAAGTTAACTGTGCAATATATTACATTTAATCAAATGTTTTATCTAGCCTGTTGAGACCTTCCAGAATCCCGATTCTGTTGTGTAGTGTGTATTCTGGTTTTGCATCATCTACAAACTTTAGTTCTGATGGCCTAAATTCTGTCCTCCTAATTATTCACTTACATCCCAGTTCTGAGGATAATGATTCATGATCCCATTCTTCAATATCTCCCTATCACCATATGTTAGAGACTTACCCTAAGAAATGAGATGTGGAGGTGGCCTGGGAGAAATGACAAAAATGGAGTGCCCTACCCTTAGCCTACAGGATGTCAATAGCATAAGCCAGATTCATCATGTGTAATATGCCATCACAAATTATTTAGAATATGTTGGGCTTGGACATCACCCCAGAAGTCATCCTGTAAAAGCCCTAATTTTGCAGAAGATACTGAGAATCTAAAAGAAGTGATTCTCACAGAGTTGAAAAACAAACTGGGGAGGGGGGGGAACTCAACCCAGGACTCTCCTATATTAAACCAGCTCTGCCTATGCCACCTCACTGGTGACACAGAGTCACCAGGAAGGAATAGACTAAAGACTCATCCTTCCTGGCACTTCTCTCCCAGTATAACCTAACTGCCAAATTCTTTAAGTACAACCGGCATTGCAGCTCCCTTACCAAGCAGCTCCCATCTTCCTTGGCTCCGCAGTCACAGAAGAAGGACCCGTACTTGGCATAAGAAATTTCATGATCCTTGTGGCAGACCTTAGCACATACTGTGCACACGCCCACCCCATCCACCATCTTGCAGGTGTGACAGTGGTACCTATGGAGATCAAGAATCCACAGCTAGGTGACAAGTCCCAAAAGCCATGAAAGAGAAACCCTTCACTTCATGGGAAAGCTGTCCTTACCAATGTTGGTTCATGAATTCTTTCTGTGTGATAGTAAATGTGCACAGCTTGTTGCAAAGAGAATCTTCATCCTCGAAAGTAAAGAAAGTCAGTTAGCCAGAAACAGACATAAGATGCATGCCCTCCCCTTCCTCCATCCAACTGGAAACCTTCTGGTTAGCTTGTAATGTATTGCAAACCAGTCCACAACAGTAAGGGTTGGAAAGGCTGAAAACAAAACTTAATGTAAATATCAGTAAAGGCCACATGTGTTTTATGGCCAAAATTAAAATGAACTATAGTTCCTACACAAAGCAATTCATACCATCTCTGCCCCAAGTTCTGTCAAATTTCATTTGGTATGTACAAAAGGCTATCTCTCTATTGAACGACTCCTCCTTCCAGAAATTTGGGTTTTTATAACTCCCTCTTGCAACTGCTGAAATCGAGTCTTTGGGTAGGAACCCATTAGTGATGTTGCCTAAGGCCTCAGCAGCTGCTAAGCCTGGAAAGGACATGGTTTTCTAACCTAGGTTTTGTCATGAATCTGCTTGACAACTCTATTAAGTGGGATGACCTAGACTCTACCAACTGGCTCTCACATGGAAGACTGACTGCCCCAAGGACACTTACTGAGTCCTCGGCCTGAGAGTCTTCTTCTTCTACAGCCAGTTCCTCGACCCAGTCTGAGTCAACCTCGATGGCCCGCTCCTCTCCATCCACTGAGAGGTGACTAGATCCCTGACTGCTGCCCTGGCTCAAGGCATTGGTGACATCAGCCAGGTAAGACACAATATGGCAGGTACATTCCAGAACAGTCACATGCTGCAAAAGAAAACACTCCTAAATAATTTCCTATTGGGTAAAATCAAGTACTGAGCCTTTTTCCCAGTGAAAAGTTCCTTTTAATTTCATTTACATCATTTTGGGGCCCCTAATCAGATCTCTTAGAAGGCAACACTGCAGAAGATATTCCTTGACTTAAAAACCAGTTTGTACACCTTTGTACAATAAGGATAGAAGCATCTTTGCACCTTTCAAAAGTTCTTCTTTCTGGATCAGTTTTGTCTCTCTTTCCTTCATTTTCTCTCACTTTTATTTCCCAACCCTCCCCTTGAGACTTTTATGCACTTTCAATTAGTCCTTTTGACAGCAGTGCTCACTTAACAATAATCAATAGCATTTGGCTTTTATGTAACATTTGACGGTTTGCAAAGCTCTTTACACAACATCTGAATTTAATCCTCACAATAACCCTGGGAAGTAGATAACAGTATTATCCCCATTTTACAGATGAAGAAACTGAGGATGAGAGGAGATGAAATGACTTGCCCAGAGTCACACAATGAACAAATGACTTTATCAAGCAGGATTCAAACTTTAGTCTTCCTGACTCCAAGTGCACCATGTAGCAAACAGCCATAATTAAGCACAGTAAGGGCTCAGGCTACTATGCCAAGAGACATAAGGAGTAGTTGGAGAGATTATGGGTTAGTTTAGTGCCAATTCTGGCAAACCCCTCTTGTCTCTTTTGTCAAATACAACAGTCTGACCTTTAACTCTCAGAGACCCAAAGTTCGTGAATCTATCTACTCTGTGACATTTCCATACTGAAAGAACAAAGGCTAACAAGAAAGGAGAATTGCCACCTGGATGGGGTTCCAAGGCAAGCAGAAGTGCCTACCAGGTGCTTTCAGCCAAACACCCAGCATTCTTCACTCCATAGGGAATAAAATGTCACCTAAATGCAGGCATCACAGATCCCAGCAGAATGAACTGTGTTTCTGAACAAGGCAAGTAACCTAGCACTCTAGAGTGTCAGGGGGAGAGCCCCTTCTGGGGCTCCAAAAGATCAACATCCCCTCAAGGAGTATTCATTGGTTACAGTGGTGCCTGATGGCAAGCAGGAAGAGCCCTTTTCTGTACCATGACAATATAGCTTTTAAACAGCAGACACATGATGTTTTAGGGAGGGCTCTGCTGAAAGCCTGTTTCTCAGAGTATTTGCCATCCTCCTATCACTTCCTGACACCTTGAAAAGGCCTAAAGGCATGCAGTTGACAATTACACACTTCTAGGTCTTTGAGATACAGCCCTTACTCCCTGCAGGACAACCCGAGACAGAGGCCAGGGCTAAGAAGCAGTGACTCCCTGGCAAACTGGAAATAAGAATCAATCAACACTCTACCAGGATGCACAGTTACTCCCCAATTGTTTTGTCACCCTCCCAGTCTAATAGTTGCTCCCCAATTTTCTTACCTTCCCATGCATTACATTAGCATTCATTTTTTCAACTACATTCTTCTGAGACAAGTATTTCTTACTGTTGAGGAAAGGAAATACAAAAATACTGAGGTGTCCAGGGAGAGAGAACATCCTCCTGACTCCACCAGGTCCTCAGTTCCCAGCCCAATTAGTGAACACAGAAATATAAATTAACAGAAAAAGACTGAACAGAATGGACTAATGAAGTGAACGACAAACTGAGTTAAACCACATGGGCCTTTATCACTAACTCTTCCCATCAATTTGTCCCATACCTCAGTCTTCTCATCAGCAAAATAATGATAATATATAGTCTAAGAAAGCTGTGAGGATTGGGTACAAAATTCAGGGCTATTTCAATGTAATAAATCTATGAACATTATAGGGAAAATATCATAGTATGTCAAGTTTTCTTCTTTTCTCAAACCCATTCTCTCACATCAATCCCCCAGACACATCCTTGGCTCTCTTGCTTCCATGACTTACTTCCACTATTCCTTGCACTTGAAATATCTTCCCATCTCATCTTTGCATGTTTATCCATTACATGTCTTTTAAAATCCACCTCAAACTTCTTAGCAGTGTCCCTGTATCTATCAATGGACACCAATTCACTCTTCCTTCAGCCACCCCTCCCTGCACCCAGACCTCCCTGAGTACTTTGTTCTAAAACCTTTTAATAATAATACACTGATCATTTAATGTTGCATCTCATGGCTCCAGATCTCAGTGTCTCAGTACCTACTAGACTATCAGCTTCTGAAGAGGGGCTCAGGCCACCCAGATTCTTCTCTCCTCCAGCACAACAGGTGCTTGGCCCAGAGTTTGCCCAAGCTGAATGAGTTTGGATGAGGGGAAGCAGCTAGCTAGGCAGTACCCTCCCCAATGCCAAGTTCTGGGTCTCACTGCTCACTTGTGCCATCTCCATCCTACTTACCATCTGCTAAGCCAGTCAACAGCAGCACCATGAAGCTGGAGGTGGCCGGCACCTTGGCCTGCACTGGCCAGTGTTGCCATCACAACCATGAGCTCAGGAAAGCCAGCACCATCCCCATTGGCCAGCATTTCTGTCGCCATAGGGATCAGGGTACTCAGCAGCACAGTGCAAACGCCTTCCCCAACTTGGCTATTAAGGAAAGAAAGCAATGAGATGCCAATGGAATCTGGCCCTGAGGTGGCTGAAGTGAGGGACACACTAGAAGAAGAGGAAAACCAGTCTGTGAATACAGTATTACCCTAGCTAAACAAAATGACACAACAGCCATATACACAATCCTTGTTAGGTCAGCCTCCTCCAGAAGATTCACATGGGATGAAACAAAGCTGTTATGCAAGGGCTCACACTGGGGGAAAGACAAAGGAAGGGAATGAGAGGATAGCTCAAAGGACAGGACTAATAGCAGAAGCAGAAAGGATGGGCTCAGGGCCATCCACACAGAAGCTTTAAAGGGCACTGGAACATAATTAGGTCAAGATATTCTACCTGTTCTCCCGAACAATGTATGTGGTCAGTAGCTGCAACAGCTGTCGGTTCTCTTGTACTACCTCCAGCTGGTCAGACTCCTTGGGGGGTGATGTGGTCATGCGGGTAAGCCAGGCCTGGAGCCGCACAGGCTCCACACAAGCCAACTGAGCGAGGGAGCCGCAGAGATGTAGCAGGCTTGGGTTAGGGCTCTTCTCGGCTGAGGACAAATCAAAGGGCTATGGTCAACTCAACTAAGGCAAGAAGAGGATGAGAAGAAAAGAGAAAGGAGGAAATGTGGGGGAGGGCAAGGGAAGCTACTTTAATCGAGTGTTCAGTCTCTCTTGAAACACTTTCCTGGAGAGATTCTCCCCACTTGTTCACATTTTCATGCTGCTGTGACACTCTGGCAGAAGGTGACCCAGTATTAGCCAGACATCAAAGTTCCCATAAGGAGATTATTAAAAGCTGTCACTCACTCAGCTGGAAGAGTTTGGTGAAGAATTTCAGAACTCGGTTACAGAATTTAGCAGAGAGGTTCTCATTGGCTGTGGCCATCATGATCTGGACAAGTTCTCCACTGAAAGACAGAAGAGAGAGAAAAATGGAAGAATCGCATTAAACTCCCACAAAAGGCATCAATTTCCATTTCCACACAATCACTTCTCTTTCCAGTGAAACCATTCATCTTTGGGGCATGACTGGTTCAGTTCATGATGCCCTCCCTCCTTCTCCTTCTGTCACCCAATGGACCAGGTGACAAAGAGAACTTGCTCTCTAGGTCCACAAGCCCCTAATCAGATCTCATAGAAGGCAACACTGCAGAAAATATGCCAGAGTCTCACCTCTCTGAGAAAAACTCCTCCATAGCCTTGCGAGCCTGGCTACTTTCCAACTGCTTCTCTAGATATTGGAGACACTCTTCCAAGATGGACTCATCCAGTCCACTGAGAATTAAAAAGGAGAAAATGCCTATGAGCAGTGAGGTGCATTCTAATGACTTTCTGAGCATTCATATTGCTCACACAGGAATGAAATGTGATAGAATGAGATCCGTGATCGAGTCTACAGAGAGGGGCAGCTGGGTAGCTCAGAGGATTGAGAGTTAGGCCTAGAGATGGGAGGTCCTAGGTTCAAATCCGGCCTCAGACACTTCCCAGCTGTGTGACCCTGGACAAGTCACTTAACCCCTCCTCAGCCCCCCATTGCCTACCCTTACCACTCTTCCACCTAGGAGCCAATACACAGAAGTTAAGGGTTTAAAAAAATTTAAAAAAAAAAAGTCTACAGAGACACTAAAGTTATAAAACATTTCTAAATAACAATTCTTCGATCTTGCTTTCCTATCTTCTGCCCCCTGAGTTAATGAATAGAATTACTAAATTTCAGTTGTTTGCAAAGATGTGGATAGAACTATGACTTCTAATCCTTTCTCTGTCTGGGACACATTTGGGTGACAACAGACAAGTCACATTGCCTAGGTAATAATTTTTGAGTTCTTCAACAATAAAAAAGTGGAATGCCTAAGAAAGAATAAAGAATTTAGTGAACAAACCTGTTCTTCTCACCATCTCAATAGTGAAACACAAGCTATGAGACCCCAAAATTCAGGTCCCTAAGCAAACATTCTTAAGATCTGTCATAAATGGACAAAGGCACCATCTTATACAGTTCCATGTAAAGGTGTAAAATGTACACAAGCATGTATCACAAATCTTGACAAGATTCAAATGCTGACCTTGCCTTTTCTGTCAACCAGTATTTTGGCTGAAGATAGAACCAGGGTCTAAATATCAGTAAAAGTTTAAAAAAAAAAGTTTACTGTTCATCTGCAAGAATTCTTTTACCTTGCCTAAGATTGATGACAAAGGAGCAAGTAAGTCCTACATCAAGCTCACCTATTGGGATCCGCATGATTGGCCAAAATATTGTAGCATCCAGTGATCAGCTTCTCATAAACTCGAGCCAAAAACTCATCTGACTCAGCTGGGCCCAAGATTCTTTCCAGGGAGTTGCTACTCAACTCAGCCACGCTCTCAGTGCTGGTTTCCAAAAGAAGGGGCAGCAGTGTCCGGATCACCTGGGGAGGGTTTAACTCATCGGACCAACTTCAGGGAAAAAAAAGGAACCAGGTCAGCCATTGTGCTCTTCTAAGACTCTGCTAGGAACAGCTCAACTCAAGCATTTCTAAATGGAAACACTTACTGATCTTTATTAAAAATAGGAGACAGATGTAAACCAAAAAAAGAAATCTCAAAATCAATAAAGTAAATGATCTGCCTCTCAAAATGTAGGCTTTGGGCAAAAATATAATCCCAGCCCTTTAACTAACATTTTCTCTCCAGGGAATGTGGCCCTATGCTGACTGTTTACAAAAGTATAAAATAGTCCCCTCTATTGGTCTGCTCAAGTCACTACACTGGAAAACTTGAGCTCCTCCTGGTGCTCATGAATAAACCTTTCAAGCTATAGCCCTTCAACAGTTCCAACATCAACTTTCTCCACATATGTCCCAAGTTGCTATTTAAATACATTATCTCCCTTCCAGAGTTCTCATTTAAGAAGAGTTGATAAAGCTGCCTCTGCATTCTTATCCTCAGAGCTCCCATTCAGGGTGTCCTTATGGTTTACAAACCACCTTTCTCACAGCACTTCCTCAAGGGAGTCAATGCAAGTATTATTGCCGAAATTTTACAGATGAGAAAACCAAAGCTCAGAAACATCAAGTTACTTATTGAAGGAGTCGTAACTAGTTCAGTGGCAGGTCTGGATCTTAAAACATCATTCTTGGGACTTTAAGCCTTTCCTTTATGTTCTCACATCTATCTAATTTTAAATCAGAAATATGCTTCAAAGTTATCAGATTGCACTAAAGGGCCATAATGTACAAGTTTCTTCCACTAGACAAGAATATGAGAAAGGTCTATTGTGCCAATGCCCAAATTCCTTGTGCTACTATATTTTTTCTAGATGTAGATAGTTTTCTGTCTAGCACAGAAGACTCTGAATTATACCAAGTACTTACACAATAAGATCCCCTGTCAACCTGACCAGAGAAAGAAGTGTATGCTTCAAGGAAGCAGCCAAGGGCAGACTCTGGCTGCAGAGAGTCCCCAGGTGGGCAGCTTGCACAGCACTGATGTAACTCTCTGCTGGAATCGTGTCGTTAGCAAAAGCATTACGCTATGAGAAAGCAAAATATAAACATATTGTATAAGATGCAAGGACCAGATGGTCTATACATGATTAAATTTTCTCAAAGAAGAAAGACAGCAACAGAATAAGCCAGTGGGGCTTACAGATGAATGCTTACATTTTAGTGATGTCAGAATGAAGGAATAGTCTACACCAGTGCTGGGCAAACTATTCCCCCGCAGGCCAGATCGGGGCTATAGTTTGCCCAGCACTGCCTTAAACAATTCCCTAATCACTACGCCCCCACATCCAGATGTAGTGATTAGGTAATTGTTTAAGGCAGTGATGGGCAAACTACAGCCTGGATCTGGCCCGCGGGGGAATAGTTTGCCCATCACTGCTCTACACATTTAAAATAAGACAATGAAAACATAATAAGCAACCAACTGATTTCTAAGTCACTAATCCCTGCCCTATCTGCCTCACTGGAAAATGGTCAAGATCAAAGGAAAACACATATTTTGTGAAAAGCTTTCAGCCAAAGGAGCTGAGCCACATCAAGACCAGTTGATGGAGCCAACCCAACAAGCAATGGGTTGCCTTAGATGATGGACTGGGGGTCCCCAGGTAGAATGAATGACCACTCTGTGGAGGATATGGTATCAAAGGCCTTCTTATTCAGCAATCAATTCTGTTATCCATCATGACCAGGGAAGAAAGGTTACTTTGCCTTAGGATGATCATTATCACCTATAATGTAGGTGAGTTATCAAATTTTCTCAAAGAATTTAAGTCTTCTTAAATGACTGAGAAAGAGGAATAGCAGGAATGGCAAACCTTTTAGAGAACGTGTGCCCAAACTGCACCCTCATGCTGCTTATGAGCCCCCTGAATTATCCCAGACAGGGGATGGAGGAAGTACTCCCATTGGGCTACTGGGCAGAGGGGCACGGCATGTGAAAATTGTCCTAAGGTGCAGCAGAGTGGGGAAATGGAGCAGCCCTTTCCAACACGTCATGGCACGTATGCCATGCCTTTGTGAACACGGAGTTATAGGATCTTGAAATGTGTCAGAATCACAGAATCATAGGACATAAAAACTAAAATGAACCTAAGAAATCAACTAGTCCAATTTACAAATGAAGAAACTAAAGCAGAGAGTTAAGTGACCAAAGTCAGAACTAAACTCTTGGTCAATGAAAGACCAGACTGTCTTATAGGTGTGTGCTCATGATAACTTATTAATGTCTAGTCAATTGAATACTGGACATGAGATTTCACCGTACTTTTTTTCTCCTGATTAAATTTAAAAAACTTAGTGTGGGGTCAGAAACTATCCCATAGTGTAATAAAGAGGGAGACTGATTCCTGACTCATCTTCTATCTGCTATATCTGAGCTTTCAAAATGGAGGGGTCATCTTCTGAGCATTATAATGCATGGATTCTGGCGTCACATATATCTACTGTGTGGAAGAATCTTCTTGGAACCTATTCACTGGTCAAAGAAAAAGAGCACAGACACATCACGTAGCATTCATATAACTGCTATTCCAAGAAGCCCCATAAATCTGCTTACCCAAGATCCAATATTGGGAAATTCATTTGTGTGAATATTGTTCCATGATTCGCATAGGGCCTGCACAGATGATGGTAAGTTCTGAACAAGTGTAGAACCTACAGGCAAGAAAAAGGACCAAAAACCATGGTAAAAGAAAACACTCATTGGCACTTGCCCACATGCAGAGGAAAAAGCTTGTCATTAGCATTATCATAACACTTGAAAAGAAAAAGAAGAGGTACCTAGGAACAGGACAGAAAGTAGAAATCTCTTTCTATCTGACTAATACCACTAACACCAAGCTGTCAAATAAATAAGAGGAATTTTGGAATAATAGATATGAACTGAGCTTAAGAATCAGGAAGGCCTAGGTTCTACTTCCACCTCTAACAACTACTGACTGTGTGAATCTCTCAGTGCCTCAGGCAAGTTTAAATTATCTGTGTAAATTGGGGGAAAGGGCTGTTTTCTTTTGGCAGAGGGAGTTCCTTCACTGAGGATCTCCTGTGTCAGTGAAACAACAGGCATGGACCAAATAATGACAATGCTGATATTGATGATGGTGGTAACAACAAAACCAATAATAATACAGTTGGCATTTATATAGTACTTGGTCCTTGCAACAACTTGGGAAGTGCTGTTATCAGCCTCATTTTACAGAATAGGAAACCGACGCTGCCACTAGAATTTACTGAGTAGGGGTATGTGAGTGACATGGTTACACCTGCAATTTAGAAAATGACTTTAACAGCTGAATGGAGAATGAATTGCAGTGGGGAGAGACTTGAGGCCGCCAGGAAACCCTCTAGCAGCTACTGCAATAGTCCAGACATTAAGTGACATGGGCTTGCACTATTCAATAAACTCTAGTGGCTCCCTGTCACCTCTGTAAAAATCTCCTGTTTGGTATCCAAAGTCTTTCTACCTTTGCCCTTCCACATACCTTTGCAGACTTCTTATACCCTCAATCCAGTGACACTAATCTCCGTGTTAGTCCTCAAACAAGACACCCCATTTCACAGCTCTGGGAATTTCCCCCAGCTGTCCCCTCTGCCTGGAATGCTCTCCCTCCTCATCTCTACATTCTGGATTCCTTCAAGTCTCAGCTAAAGTCTCACCTTCTACAAAAAGCCTTTTCTAATCCCTCTTAATTCTAGTAACTTCACTTTTAATGCCTTGATTATTTCCAGTTTATCCTGTATATAACTTGTCTGTATGTGTAGTTATTTGCATGTTATCTTCCATTAGACTGTGAGCTTCTTAAGAGCAGAGACTGTCTTTTGCCTTTCTCTGTATCCCCACAAAATAGTGTCTGGCACATAGCAGACAATATATGTTTATTATAAATTGACTCTAACAACTATAATTTAAGGAATAAGATAATTGCATAGCCTGAGAGTTTGGAGAAAAAGTGCTTCTGAGAGAATAAAAAAGGCATTAAAGAGAAATAATTATCTAATTTGGATTAAAAGACACAATCAATTGATCGGTTCTTCTAGGTATTCTGATCCTTTTAGTGTTAAAGAAGGAGAAAAGTATCAATAGGAAGAGATGGAGAAGACCACATCTATCATGGAGAAATAAAAAATAAGTTTGACCTAGACTTTGAAAGAGAAATAGAATATGCCATTAGGTGGAGATCTGGGTAGGGAAGAGGGAAAGGGAAATGGGGACACAGGACACAAGACCAAGAAGTAATTAGGTTGGAATACAAAGTAAATAAAGGGGAGTAGCATGAAATAAAGAATGAAAGAGTAGATGAGTTTCTATTTTATTCCCTATGGAGTGTCACTGGCAGTGTCTGAGCAGAGCTTCATATAATCAGAATTGTACATTATGAAATTCATGCTGCTGGAAATATGAAGGCTGAATCAGATGTGGAGAAATTCAAAGCAAAGACAACAGTCAGGAGGCTAACATCCAAGTCTACAGAGAAGGTAACAACAGAAAAAGGTGTTCACACCAAGAATGGGAAAGCTCCTCTACTCTGAGTCTTCTCTTCAAAAACCCAATCACTCACTGGAAAGACCTCCAGGAATTGATGCAGAGTGAAAGGAGCAGAGCCAGAAGAACATTGTACACAGAGACCAATACACTGTGGTAAAATAGAATGTAATGGGCTTCTGTACTAGCAGCAATGCAATGACACAGGACAATTCTGAGGGATTTATGGAAAAGATGCTATCCACATTCAGAGTAAGAACTGCAGGAGTAGAAACGCAGAAGAAAAGCAGCTGCTTGAACACATGGGTTGAGGCAGACATGATTGGGATTTTGATTCGAAACTACCACACCAATGCAATGATCAACAATTTGGAAATAGGTCTTGATAAATGACACATGTTAAAACCAGTGGAAATGCACATCAGCCAGGGGTGGGGGGAGGCGAGGGGTGAAGGGGAAAGTAGGAGCATGAATCACGTAACCATGTTAACTTTTCTAAAAAATGAATATTAATAAATGTTAAAAAATTAAAAACAAAAAACAAAACAAAACAAAAAACCAATCACTGAAGATTCAGCTGTCTCTTACCCAAAGTATTGGACTTGCAACGGCTTGAGCCTATTGCCAAGACAGCAGCATAGCCTCCCAGTTTTTCTTCATTAGGTTTATTCTCAGTGGATCCTTCCTCAGAGAGGCTTCGCAGCAAATAAGACCTGTAGGAAGAATGTAGGGAAATGCAATTAAGACATAAATAAATAAACAAACAAACAAACGAATGAATGAATAAATAAATGGATGAATAAATAAATGGATGAATGAATGAATGAATGAATGAATGAATGAATAGCCTGGGAATCTATTTTCAACTTAGTCAAGGAAATCTGTTAAGATTTTGGGGAAGTCACTAAATCTCTGAGGACCTGTTTCCCCATCTCAAAAGCACAAGAATAAGGAATAAGATAGGAGCAGGGTAGTCTGACAAGATTTTTGTTCCAAAATTCTGATGGCAATTTGATGCTACTGAAATGATATTAAATCAAGTCAGAGAGCAATATTACTCTGCCTTCTGTAGTCACTACTAACACAAGTTAGACACTATTGATTCTTCTAATGGAGAAGGATCCAACAGTGTGGAGAACAAGAAATAATCCATGGGCCATCTTTTGTCCACTGTGCCATTAGCAATGTTGACATAAACAGCATAAAGCCCCATGAACTTCTTAAACATAAGATCTTTCAAAAATTTTAAGTATTATCTTCATTTGTTTCAATAATCTAAAAATTCCTATTACAGATGTCCATATGTAGTCATTTTTATTATTCATGATTCCTTTAGCATTGAAAAATCTACAAAGAGAACTAAATTATAGATCTTTCAAAATAATCTCTCAGATATTCAAAAGCATTCTTTTCAGGCTATTTGGTAATCTCTCTCTTCAAAGATCAATACATGTGATACCTCCTCCATCAAGATTTCCCTAATTTCCCAGAAGAAAGTGATCCCTCCCCACTTCCTTTCTAATGGCACTTGTTCTAGACACAGCTTCCCCACCTGTGCCTCTAAGACTCTGAGAGAGGCACAGTTATGACCAATGGGGGATACACATGTGCACCCAACAATGGCAATCAGTCATTGGGTATATTCTCAAATAGTACTACTACTAACTGTGTGGAGGATCTGTGAAATTTTCTGATGGTAAAAAAGGATCATCATAAATTTTTTGGGCACATCCAATGTGAAAACTTGTTTTGCTTGATTTTGTGTATCTCTTATTAGATTTTTTGGTTTGTTTTTCAATGGGGGAAGAGCTAGGAGAGAGATGTAAATTTTTCCCCATTAAAAAAAATGAAGTCTTTTCTTAAAGGGAGGGAGGATTTCCTCATATTAAAAAAAAGAGAGAGAAAGAGAGAACTATTAGTCTAGATCTCTTTATTGCCTTTATTCCTCCCATTCTGCCTTGTATACCTGTAATACATAAACATAAGTTCCCTGAGGGCTAAGATTAAAGTCAATCTTTTTACCTTTGAATCCCAAGCTCCTAAACTTACCTTACATATATACTAGGTATTTAATAAATGGCTGCAGAAATTAGTCACTATAATCTGCAAGGGGTTCTCACAATTAGTAAATGAACTTAAGGCATTTGGAAAAATTGGTCCTCTTTGTCTCTGTATTTCGTCCTCAGAGTATATAAGCCAAAAGAAATATCTAGCATCTAGCCAGAATAGAATCTTCTCAAATTTACACAGAATTCTCACATATTACTAAAATAAAAAAGCATATGTAGACTCCCCAAGTAGGAACAAGGAGGACATACTATACCAAAGGGGGAGGGGGGAAATCCCAAAAAGTGATGAAAAAGGAGCCAAGAAATATGAACTCTGAGTCATTAGAGCAGTAAAGAGTGAATAGCTATATATACATAGCATTAGAACCATAAAGTTAAAGAAAATGAACCTGTACCTTCTAGGAGAGCCTGTAATTCCCTAGGAAAAATATCTTCATTCCCCCAATTCTCTAAGCAATATACTACACCTAGTGAATGATGCGTAGGTATCAATAAGTTGTAGTGTAGCAGGCAAAAGGTTCTTAGTTATCTCCGATGACTTATGAGGGTCAGTCTCAGCTGCCAACTTGGAAAAATATTCATCCAGGGAGACCTGGACCTTGGAAATGGCTGCATCAAGGGTATAGATGGATTGCAGGCTGGGAATCTCATGTAACTGCAAGATGGTGGTACAGTCGATGCCACAGAATGATGAGATCTTAAAAACACCAGACATCATTAGTCATGAGGGCTAAGCAGGCCCCAGTGGCTACATCAACACCATTCTAAATAAAGACTAACCAACATACCTGTTGAGCAAAGTACCCCTCTGCTATTTCCACATCATATCTCACAGAGCGGCATGTGCTAGATGCCAGCTCAAGGAGGGGACTAGCACGGTCAGCTTTCATGCCCTGTTGGACAAGGTGATCCTGTGTAGGGAACAGGAAAATAATTTAATTTCAGGACCCTCTTGAGTATATGATCTAGGCCAGACCTAAAGCCATCTTCCTTCTCAGGTCAAAGCAGCCAATCCTCAATGCTACTCCGTGTGTGATGCTACCGTACCTTTACCCAGCTGACATAAGAGCCGATCCGAAGGCGAGAAGACCAGCGCAAAGTATGCAGAATGTCACATTCGCTCAACTCACGGGTGTTCATAGCCAACTGGTTCATATATTTCTTGGATGGTGGCAAAATCCCTAGGATCCTCCAGAGTATCAAGAAGTAATACTGAAGGGCACAGGCCTCCTGAAAGAAGAGCAACAAGTCACTTGGTATAACTCACTTCCAATATCTCCCCACATAAAAGTGCTATCCTAATACAAGAACAAAACTGTCACTGCATCAAGTCCCTGGTTCCACTTGAATTTTAGCTCCCCTCAGCTGTGAGACATCCCACCTGGAAGCTGTTGGCTAGTGATGTCAAGTATAAATAGCTACATGGGCCAGGACCCCTATACCTACAGACCCCTGTGGCCACATATTGTCTTAGAAAACCATATATTAACATCATATATGTTCTACTGTATTTTCACTTATTTGGTTAAATATTTCCTAATTATATTTTAATCTGATTCAGGCAAAATCAAGAGTGTTGAAGGCCATGTTTGATACTTATGCAATGAGGGAAAACCTCTGCTGCAATACACACAATAAAAGAGCAGGGAAGTGGGCAGTGAGGTGGCTCAGAAAACTGAAAGCAAGACCTATAGTTGGGAGATCCTGGGTTCAAATTTGGCCTCAGACACTTCCAAGCTGCCTGACTCTGGAGAAGTCACTTGACCCCCTATTGCCAAGCCCTTACTGCTCTTCTGTCTTGGAACCAATACACAGTGTTGATTCTAAGATGGAAAGTAAGAAACAGAGAATGTATTCTACATGTACAAATCATAGGCTTCATCCTGCATATATACAGGCTAATGAAGCCAATATTTCAACCCCAAACCATTTAGGTACATACAAAACTGGAAAAAATCTCCCTCTTCCAGTCAGCCCACAGTGCGCAAGTTGCTGTTTATTCTCAAACAGCCACTTCACTAAAACCCTAATAAAAGCACATGGATGTCCAAATTAACCCTCCAAGAGGTGAATAACCTATCCAAATGTAACCAAAAAAAAATCTCGAAACTTGTCTATGACATGGAATTAAAAACTGAGCTTACTTGCCAAATGACATTCAACCCAGACCTTGGAAAGAAAGGTTCTCGTCTGAACATCAACCTTCAGGAATGCAACCTTCCTCGGAACAGAGAAGTCCAATATTCTCAGGTTCTTACCAGGACTGTCACGTTCTTCCTCTCCTTCCTCCTGGTGGTGTCAAACTGAGATCCAGCTGCTAGCAAAGACGTCAGTGCACTGTAGAGTTCATCATATTTCACTGCTCTGGAGAAAAGGACCTCACAGATCTAAGGCCAGAACACAAGGACAAGATGGTTTCCTCACACACTCAGTGCTGACAGAATGTCCCACCACCAAAGGCCATCCGATTCACTGGCTACTGCTCCGAATTCCCACTCAGAAGCAATTGTATTTCATTAAGCCCAATATCAACCATCTCTTTCCTCAGTTGCCAGGCAGAACCTGTCTCCAAGATGAAAATGGTCTCATAAGACTAGAAATGGTCACTAATGCAAAGCCTACATCCCAGGTCCAACACCCTCAGTCATTCTCTTTCTCTTTCATAACTGCCAGGGCGAGAGTCCAAGGTCCCTCTCTCCCATGATGTAAAATAAGGGCTTAGGATTCCTGATACCATATTATCAAGACGATTTAAGTCATCTTCTGAGGCTTCTGGTGACAGGACACAATAAAACCTGGGCTGTGAGGCAGCATCTGAAAGACAGAATGTGTTTAACATGTGATTAGAGAGGAGGTGCATTCTCCTCTGCCTGTAAAGTGCAATAAAAAAATCAGACAGCAATTTGGAAGGCAATGTGCCCTAACAGATATGAAACAGAACCATCATCTCACAGACCTAGAAGAGCTCAACATAAAATGCCATTTCCCAGCTCTCAAAAAGCTCAATGTATGAGGATATATTCTGAGTAAACAGACTAAACACTCTGGGAGTGTAGACTTGTAGCTCATTTCTAGGAATTCTCTCACCTCTCTGAAAGCTCCAGGACAACACTTACAGACAGCAGACACATTGGGGATTTTGTTCTGCAACACTCTAATGCATTTATTATGCAATGTTTTATATTTATATGCATATGTGTCTAGCTCCATGGAGATGGAAAATGTGTCTTATCTCAGTTGTGTAACTTGCTCAGAGCCTAGTATAATATTCTCTCTCCATACAGCAAGTGTTTAATAAATGTCTGCTAAATCCTTAAGTAGGAAGGTGAAATGGCTTGCGGGGGGAGGGGGTCTCCCACAGTTCTGATCCATGACTCAGAAACTGTGAACCATAAAAATAGAACAAAGAACTTAAAATGCAGCAATCAGGCATCCCCGTGTCTTTATACATATACATTGAGGTCAGGTAAGAACCCATAACCACTGCTCTGGCCTTTGATTCCTTCTAGGAAACAGAAGCTCAGGAAGGCAGTTGTAACTCTACACATACCATTTACTCCCCCCAGTAGGGAGTTATGGACTTGGCAAATCTGAAAATCTTGTCAAATGGAATCAACTCAATCTTTCTTGGATAAATGCTGGTCTTCCTAGCAATAGGACAATTACCCAAATTGACAATTTTTTTAGTTATTTTATTCCACCCTTCTTGATTATTAACTAATTTCTTTCTTTTCTTTATTCCTTCCTTCTCTATTTTTGTCATTGAGGCGTACTAAAGAAGCTAGAGGGTTCTTTATAAAGTTCTTCTCTTCTGACCTGATGCACAATGCTTGATCCAGTTTTCTTCCACTTCTTTGAAGCCATGATACAAGGGCAGAGGGGCCCTACGACCACTTTCCTGAGATCCAGTTACCCAGCCAAAAGGAGGGCTAAGAAGGTTATATTGCACCTGTACAAGAAACATGAAGATTTAATTTAGGGAGGAAATATATCATCACCAATTCTGTTCCAATCTTTCTTAGATGCTGACAATCAGCTTGGAAAAAAGTAAAAATAATCACTGGAACTCTAATGAAAAAGATGAGAATGAAAGAGTAACAGCCAGATATTCATAGTGCTTTAAAATTAGCACAGAACTTTAATTTTTTTACATGATCATTTCTGAGCATCAAAACAATCCTGCCAATAGGCAGAACAGGTATCATTATCCCTACAAAGGAGGAGACAGAGGCAGAAAGATGCTAAAGGACTCATCTAGGTCACACAGATGGTGTGCCACACACTAGGACTTCTCATCCCCAAACAGCAATTTCCCCATTATGACCCACTGTTTCTCTTTACAATGACAGCAGACGCCCATATGATGTGGTCAGGCCCACTTAGGGAATTTGGGGAATAAAGAGAAGTATCACAAGGAACTGTCCAACTACAGGAGTTCATTAACTCTTAGCAATGCCTTTACAAGGAGATTATAAGAAGTGACAGCTTCTATTATCCTGCAAAGGCTTAACTGACTTGCAGCATAAGTAAGGTAAGAAACAAAAAAAATTCTTTTTTAATTCAATATTCAGTAAAATGGAGTGCTGGGCCTCCAATCTAGAATAGCCAGCTCAAAATTAGGCCTCTGGCAGTTACCAGCAGTGACACGCCCAGCAATTCACTAGAAATCCCCACCCCTGTTTCCTTAGCTGCAAAACTAGGATAACAACTAAAAGAACTAATACCTGCCTCAAAAGGACTCAGATGAGATCACTTGTATAACATGCTTTGCAAACTTCAAAGCATTATATTAGTTTAAGTTTTAAATTTTATTATTTGACCCTACAATGGTTAATGAATTTCTTTTTCTAGATATTGTTATTAAATTATTAGGAGCATTAGTATTTATATGATGCTTATAACAATTCAATTTAACAAGCAATTACTAAACAACTACTATGTACAAAGCTCTGTGACAGGTACAGAAGCTATAAAAATACAAAAATCAAAAATACCTCCTGCCCTTAAGGACCTTAAATTATTCCATAGGGGATCCATAATTTAATCAAATGATTTTATCATTTGATTTAGAAGTTTCCTCCAAAGATGTACACAGCAATCCATCCATGCCTGTTCATTCAAAGTGACTTTTATCCATGTCCTCCCATAAGTTCAGCAGGGATAGGGGGAATGAGGGAATGAGGGGATTGGGAGAGGTGGGAGAGGGGGGAAGAACCACCATCCACTATGATGGTGGCCTTTTTCATTTTCTCAAGACACTGAGAGACTATGGTATAGAGCTCTCAGATTATCCACTCAGTTATTCCTCATCCACACCATGCAGGTGAAAAGGCAAACCATATTTACTTTACAAATAAAAGTAAATGTAAATATGCAAAATGTACCCAAAAAAAATGTAAAAAAGTAAAAGTAAATATGACCTTGAGAACAGAAAGAGACCTAACAATTAGGATATCAGCCAAGTTTTCTCATTCAAAGAGATAGCACTTGGGCTGAGTCTGAAAAGTAAAGAATTCTAAAAGGCCAAAAATGCAGAGGGAACATAGTCCAGGAATGGATGACAGCTTGTTAAAAGGTTCATAAAGGAAACAGAATGCAAAGTTTAGAAAGCAGCAAATGGGCCGTTGTGGCAATTATACATGTGTGAAAAGAGAATCTAAAGGAAGTCTAGAAGACCTGTCAGAGCCAGATGCTCCTGAAGAATCCTGAGCAGAAGAGTGACAAAGCCAAACCTAGGCTTTAAGTATATTAATTTGGCAGCATGTGGAAGACATATTAGAACAGGGAAAAACCAGAAATAGGGAGGCCAACTAGAAGGCAATTACAATAGTATAGGCAAAAAGCATTATGATAAAGACTCAGACAACAATGAAAGCTATTTGAGTAGAGAAAAGAGGACAGATGTGAGATATGCTATAAGGAAAGAACTGACAACATTTGGCAACCTATTTATTTAATATAGGGAGTGAGGGGAAAAGAATTAAAGATAATTCCAAAGCTGTCAACCTCGGTGACTAGGGGAATCATGTTGCTCTCAAGAGAAACTGTAAAATTTAGATGGAGAGGAGATTTAGGAAAAAAGATCATGAGTTTCACTTCAGATACAATGACTTTGAGATGGTGATGGGACATGAAGTTTAAAATGTCCAGCTGATGGTGTAGGACTTGAGTTCTAAAAGAACAAGAGTTAGATATAAATGTATTATCTGTGTAAAGATGATAAATGGACTCATGAGAGCTGATGAGATCATTAAGGAAGGGTAGAGCAAGAAGAGGCCAGGGACAGAAACTGAAGGGATAAGTAGTTTAGGGTAGGGGTGGGGGATAGGAAACAAATGATGAGCCAGAATAAGAAGGCAAGAATGAGGAAAGTCAAGAGAAAGGAGGGTCATGAAATGGCAACAAGGAGATAATGCAGTGATGGCAAACCTTTTAGAGAACAGGTGCCAAAATTGCAAATCTCATGCCACATGTGAGCCCCACACCTTACCCCGACAGGAAAGAGAGGAAGCACCCCTATTGAGCAGCTAGGAAGAGGGGTGAGTGATGTGAGAAATGTCCTCAGCTGTTGTGAAGAGGGGAAAGGGAGCAGCCCCCTCTGGCACATGTGTCATAAATTCGCTAACATGGAGATAAGTGAATATCCTTGGTGTCAAAGGTTGCAGAGAGATCAAGAAAAATGAGGAGTGAGAAAAGATGGTCAGGTTTAGCAAGCAACTGAGAGATCCTAGATAACTTCAGAAAGAGCAATCTCACTTAGTGATGAGAGTAGGAGACACACTGCAGAGGATTCAAAAGAGAGTGGAAAGGAAAGATCTAGAAGCAATGATCACAGATAACTTTTTCTAGTTCGGTAAAAGAAAAAAAGAATATATGCTCATAGCTTGAGTGGATGGGATAGTCAAACAAAGGTTAAAGACAGGAAGAGCTATAGATTGGTTTGTAGATGCCAGAAAGGAAGAAGCCAGGAAGGATAAGGAAAAGATGAAGATGAGAGAAGAGTTGATACAATCTCCCAAAGGAAAAAGGTGATGGAATCCAGAGTATAAAGGGCAGGGCTGAAAAAAAACAAAGGCCACATCTTCATTAGAGACAAGAACAAAGAGGGATTAGGGAAGATGTGGAAGAGTTTGGGGATAATGAAGAGGGCAGAGGGAGAGACTTCATTCTGGATGGTCTCACACTTCTCAAGAAAGTATGAAGCAAGGTCTTGGCTAAGAAGGTATATGGAGAGAGGAGGAGTAAGAGGTTTGCTAAGAGAATAGGAATACTGCTTTAAAACTTGCAAAGTGAGATATGTGTATGTGTAAAATATTTGTAAAACCTAGTTTTATCCTCACAACTCTTATCTTCTTTTTATACAGGAGCAAAGTGAGTCTCAGTAAAGCTAAGTGGCTTGCTGGCAAGGATAAGAAGCAGAATTTGAACTCAAGTCCCTCCTGACTGCAAATCTAACAATGTTTTCACTACACCATCCTGTCTTTCATTATAAGCAGGGAAGATTTTATACAGGTTAATCCCAACCTATTAGAAAAAACAAAATGTGAATGTCTACAACTAGAATGGAATGAGTATTTGCGGGCCATACCTGTTCAAAAAGGTACATTGGGACTTTGGAGTACTGATGAAGTAAATAATCAAAGACCAAGAGAAGGCGAGCCAGGAGCAGTGGCACTGAGCACAGCTGAGAATCCAAGCTAGCTGTCAGCTCCAGGATGGTCTGGATGCAAAGGGCCAATATGGAACGACGACCTTTCTCTGAGAAGTTGTGGAAGAGGAGGAGGAGAAGTTGCAGATGCTCCACATTCAGGTCTTCCGTATCACTGGGAAGCACCCCTTGCAAGGCATTCTGTTTCAGTGTGGCCACAAACCTGCCAGAGAAAAGAAAGGGACTCAGTGTGGTAAGATCAACAAATATCTCTGAGGCTAAAGTTAATAAACACATAGGGAATTAAATTTCTTAAAATCTGGTAATTAGAGAACCCAGGGAGAAAAAGACATGAATGGATAGGAAACAGAAACCAAATCTTTCCCTGAAAATACAAATGTCAGAGTTGGCATCCAAAGACAACTCCCAGAGTTCTGTGATGAGGCAGCTACTCCAGCCTCCTTATCAGTAGAAATAAGAGAGCAGGCAAACAAAGGACCATACTATAAAAAACAGCAGCCCAAAAGCATAATGATAACAGGGCTATGTAAGCAGGACAGAATCCATTACTTCTTGCAGTGAGTTTGTCATTTGGTTCTAGTCTCACCACCAGAGATTATGCTACATATTAAAATCATCACATAATATGAAAAAGTTCTGAATAACTCAGCATCCTATGCATGCACAAAGTAAAGGAGGAAATTTTACCCTTGAGCAAACTTGGGAAAAGAGCTTTAATGCAGAAAGCAATGAATGTGGCCAGCATTCTGTTCACTCCCTTTGGCTATTAGGGAAGAGATTTGTGTTTTAATAAGGGCTTTTCCCCCTCATTTTTGCCTGATCCTGCTGGGATCAGTCACATGGGTTTATGATTTCACAAATCCAGCATTATAGCTATTTGATCCTAGAGAGGAGAATAAAAAGGCAAAGCCTTTTAGGAACACAAACAGCTTTGAAGATTCATAAACATGTAAACAAAAAATGGCAAAAACCAGATTCATCTAAAGAGGATTTAATAGGTGACCAATTAATCTGAGTTTTCCCCCAAGTGCAAAGAAAACCTTTAAAATTTGGCCAAAAGACTGCAAGTTCTTTAAATAGTTTCCAGCAAAGCATGTAGGAATACAACTTGAAAATAGGGTTGTTTTTCTCCTTCCAACTTTTTTTATTTTTTAAAGTGGGTTGGAATAAAAAAAATCACTTCTGGTAGTCACCTTTGGCCTAGAATTCATATTCTAAATGCCTGATGTTCTAAAGAAATATTACTTTGGGATCTTACCACTCTATTTTGTAAGTATCCCATCTTTCCAAATGACATAGAAGGCATCTTCTCCTATTGACTCGGGTAATATAATCAATAGCTTCAAACCTCAAACCTTGAAAGCCTAGAAATCATGATCACTGGAAAAGGATTCTATATATACACAAAAATTTATGGTAGCAAAGAATTGGAAACTGCCCATCTTTGGGGGAATGGCTAAAAAAATAGTGTGGTATGGGAATGTAATGGAATAATACTACACGGTAAGAAACAAGGGATATGAAGAAATTCCAAGAAATTTGAGTGGTCCTATACAAATTATTAAAAAGTAAAGACGAACCAAAAGCGTTCTACACGATGACCACCAAAATGTAAAGGAAAACAACAATGAAAGATTAGAAGCTTGATCTGTTCAAAGATTAAGTATAATTTTGATTACTGGTGAAGCATGCCTTTCTCCTGTTAGCAAACAACTGGTAAACTACAGATATGGAACAAAGCTTCCAGTCTGGAATGGCCAGCATGCCATTTGTTTTCCTTAGCTGCATCTCTTGTGGTGAGGAAAGGTTCTCTTAAAGGGATGAAGGGGATCACTAAGAAGTGACAGTAATTTTTTAAAAAAAGTCAAGAAAACATTTACTTCACTTTTTTTTAAGTTCCTGTCATTTGAGTCAAAAGTTGATCATTTTTTAATACGAGATTTCTCCCCCAACTTTTCTTACCTCTCCCAAACTTTAAGGCATTCGGGAACATCAGGGTCTCCTTGAGCATTGGCTCTGTGCTGCCAAATGAGCAGGAGGCGTGAGAGCACAGATAAGCTCTGAGGGTGGATGTACAAGGGCCACGGGCCATCAGAAAAGGGAGCAATTCCCAGTTGTTGCAATAGAGTGTTCTATTATGAAGGAGACAAGAGACTATTAGGAAGGAAGTAGAAGTGGGTTCCATTTATTACTTCATTGATGCTAGGGGTCAAACCAATGAACTAGCATTATAATACATAAATACCAGAATGGGAAACAAGAATCCTACTTAGAATACTAAAGACAGAAAGGAGCTTAGAAAGCATCTACACCACTCCCCTCATTTTGCAGATGAGAAAACAATTCCAAAGTGAGAGAATGATTAGTCCAAGGACAAAGAGGTGATTAGTAACAAAACAAAGGCCAGAACCCAAGTCTTCTGACTTCCACCTCTGTGCACTACCCTCTCCAGCCAGCTTCCTCCATGACACACTGTTTCAATGGAGGTGTGCAGCATGCCATCCTAAGGCATTCAAGGCCTATTATGAGAAAGGGAAAGGAAGACATGCAAAATCTGAGAACTCCTAGCAGGAGAGTTTCTAAAGCAGGAGCTCATGACAAACTGAAGTTTCCAGGGAAAAAGATACTAATGACTTGTCAGAAAGTTGAGAGGTCTTTAACTTTATAATTAACACCAGGAGAAATGACTGAAAGAAACAAATACAATAAGAATTCTGCCACAGAAATGCAAGATGGAGAAGATTAGCAATCCACGTCAGTGAATCCTCAACCAAAGGTTCTGGGCAGTGGTTTTCCTTGTTTTTCATTCTAGCATGATTTTCTTCAGCTCAGTTACATAAACTATTATGTATCGCCTCTACCAAATGGCAACTGGAATGCCTGTGGAGTGGTGGGCACTAAACCATGGTTACTAGCTCAGGGTATAGAATAATAATCTAGGTTAGGAGTGTGCTAAGTATGGTTCTATGAACTAAAGCCTGAAAGATAGCTTACGAGTGAGAAAAAAGGGCCTTACATCTACAGAAAGTTATTTTAGGGCTGCTCTGGAAATTGGAAATTAACAAAATCAAAATCAAAATTTAATTTCATACCTACTAGGTGTGAGAACTGTATGCTATGCCCTAGGGGAAATGCAAAAATGAGACAGGATCCCTGACCCAAGGAATTTTAAGACATAGTCTGGGGGAAGATGAAGACAGGAAGGCTTACTTACAACAGTGAATATTTCTCTGTTCTCATTCAGCTAGTTTTCATTTTAAGAACCTCCCTTAACTCAGTGGATTGAGAGTCAGGCCTAGAGACAGGAGGTCCTAGGTTCAAATCTGGCCTCAGACACGTCCTAGCTGTGTGACCCTGGGCAAGTCACTTGACCCCCATTGCCCACCCTTACCCCTCTTCCACCAAGGAGCCAATACACAGAAGTTAAGGGTTTAAAAAAAAAAGAACCTCCCTTACCACTGAAAACTCTGATTAGCTCCTACAAGTGCTAGGCCTACTTTTTCAATAGGTGGCTAAACCCCAGAGATATCCTGGCTACAGTTCTAATGCTGCTGCTAGTTTCCTGGTGATCAAGAAAAGGCTCTTTCAATCTTGAGTCAATTCTTAACAAACCAGTGGTTTAAAGAGGCAGCAGCTGCAAGAAGAGACTACTTGATGGCTGAAATGAACCATATTAGATGTCATGATGAAGACACTAGAGTTTTGGGTCTTCTTCATGCTCAGGTCATATCATAGGGCAAGTGAAGGCTCCCAAAAGAAAGCCCAGTGAACAAGGGAGTGGTGATGAGTTACCAAAATGAGTTAAACTCAATTTCTTATGCTACCACCACCTCACATTTATATAAACACTAGAAAGATGACAAAGCCCTAAATTCACCACAGTCCTGGAAGCTAGGTAATGAAGTTCTTAGCAGTCCCATTTTACAGAGGATGAAAGTAAGGTTTAGAGAAATCATGTTATTTGTCCACAGATCTACAGTGACTCTCAGAGAGCTACCACTCAAGGTCACACCTTCACTGCTTCTTGCCTAGACCTTTGCCAGAGCCTCTTCATCTTGCCATAAATCTCATTCATCTCCAATCCATCACTGACAAAGAAGACAAAGACCTTGTACAAAGTCTAGTTATAATCACGTCATTCCTATACCCTAGTATAGGAATGGTTCCCTATTGTCTCTAGGATCAGATATAAATTCTGGCATTTTAAAGCCCTCTGTCACTAACTTCAATATTTTGTGGCACAACCTCATGCTACCATTCTAGTCTAACATTACTCTCCTTACATTCTTCAGTTTAATCAAGCTGACCTGCTTGCTGTTTCTCATACATTAAATTCTACCTCCTATTGCCTTGCCTTTGCACTGGCTATCCCCAATGGCAAGAACACCTTTCCTTCTCACTTCTGTCTCTAGGAATTCCTAGTTTCCTTCAAAGCTCAAGTGGCACTTTCTACATAAAGCCTTTCCTAGGACCCTGCCAGTATTCCCTTACCCCTAATTTATCTTTTATTTTACCTCTAATTACATGTGTCCATGCTCTCTCCCACAAAAGAAGGCCAAGAACTTGAGGACAGGGAATGTCTCATTTTTGTCTTTGTATTCTCCCTTCCCCCAAATTCAAACAGTACCTGGTATGAGGCAGACACTTAATAGTTACTTTTTTAATTAGTAAGTATAAGAATTAGGATGAAATTCTGGTTTCCTGATTTTTCACATTTGATATGGCTCAGTCTCTGGTTTCTTCTCTACATAGAGGGTACTGCTAATCTTAATTAATCAACTTTCCATAGTCACACAAGAGGATCTGAGATATGTATAGGTACTTAATTCACTTCCCTGGCTTCCTAACTTTCATCAAGTTCCCTTGGAGGCCCTTTTTTCCCCCTCCTTAATAACACAATGCATGAATGACTTTAATCCAATATTCTATTTTAAAAAACAAAGCCCAAAGCAGACACACATAGTAAAATGCCTATATTTCCAGTATAGTAGCAAAATTAGGGAAATGATTTAAAGGATCTTGTTTTATATAAAAATGGAGATTTTTTTTTAAAAAGGGGATTTCACTTGCCAAAAAGTCATCAGTCATAAAAGCAAATAAAAGGTAGTCACCTACTTTTACTTTATGATCTGAGTCTTATAGACTCTAGTTCTATTGGGGTAAATAACACATTTTCATTTCTGGTTGAACAAAGGTTTGGGCAAGGACCTGACAACCTGGGCCAGACTCCCTGCCTTGACCAAGTCTGAGAAAATATTAGTTTTGAGTGGGGCAGCTATGTAGAACTACTTTAGATAGAGCACCAGGCCTGGAGTTGAGAGGTCCTGGGTTCAAATCTGGCCTCAGACACTTCCTAGCTGTGTAATCTTAGGCAAGCCACTTAACCTCAAATGCCCAGCCCTTGTCCCTCTTCTATCTTAAGAACTGAAAGTAAAACAGAAGATAAGGGTTTTAAAAAAAAAAAAAAAAAGAAAAAACGACAATATTAGCTTTAGGTCTTCAGGATATTATATTATGAATTAGCTTTTCTCTTCTATTTATGTAAGGTAACCTAACAAATATCAACAATCAAAAAATTATGCAAGAAAAGTATTATATAAATTTCCTATAAAAATCTCCTCTTGCTGTTTCTCCTCACCCCCATGTTCATGTGTCCAAGTCAATAAAAGAATGAATAAAACATTCATGGGATTTATTTCACTGAATTAGCAACAAGTCTGAAGCTCAATGAAGAGGCCCAGCCTTTCTGTTGCCCTCACAGTAGAAAGGAAAGGCCATTAAAGTCCCTGTCAGGATATAGTAGGGCTGGGTTTCTCAGCAGCCAGGAGCCACAGGTAGTTCTCTTGAACTCTCAAGAGCCTAATTTCTTCCACTCTAAAATGGTAATATCAGTAATAGGTGAACTACCTCCCAAGGCTGTTGTAAAGCAAAGGGCTTGGCAAGTAGCAACTCAGTAAAGAAATCAGAGGCATTATTATTAGTATTTACCTCTAAGTTCTTTGAGTAACTTTAGGATATAACCAAGCTTTCTTCTTCCCCTTTCTCTTCCAGCACCATGACTAGACAGAAAATGATATTCCTTAACCAGAGGAACTAGTGCTGACTCTAAAGCTAGCCACTGTCTTTGATTCTCAGCCCTCTCCCAGCCTGGGCTAGGTAAAAAGTACACTCACCTGCAGGGTAGGAGACTGGAGGTCTGACGTTACTAGAGAGTGGTTAAAGTGATAAAGTGCAGCAGCAAATTCTTCATCTGATGAACCTAGAAGGCAAGGAAAATATCCAATATTTTCTAGCAACTGCCCCTGACAGACCCCAAGGTCACCAGCAACACTAGGTTCATTAAGTCTTTGAAAAGAGTCCTTTCTACTCACCCTTGAGCCCATCCTTGTCCACCTCTTTGATAATGCTGGCTAAGGTGCCCATATGCTGCTCGGACAAAGACACACTCAGGTAATTACGGATGAAGTTATTTCGAGAATTCAACATGGAGGAGGTGATGAAGTTCAAAATGTTAGAAGCCAGACCTAAAAACTGGAAGGATAGAGAACAAGCTCCTCTCAGTCTCTTTGGTACTAAAGCACATGGGAAGCCTCACCCAAGACAAATAGTACATAAGCAGCCAAGGACAATAATACATCTGATGGTATTCTACAATTAAACACACCACTGACTGTTTGCCAACATTAGAGTCTAGTTTGTAGCTCTGAAAACCAGGAATGACCACGGTGGGATCATAGGACCATGGCTTCAGAGTTAGAAGGAACCTTAGAGACCACCTAACCCAATCCTCTCATCTACAAATAAGGACTCCAGTGAAGGTCATGTGACTTGCTCAACTCACACACCTAGTAAATTAGTGTCAATTTTATCTAAAAGTCTTTAAAGACAAAGGTACAAAGACACCAGACAACCATTTACATCACTAAGGCTTTTTGATTTCATCTGTCTGCCTTTTAGCTGCCAGTGGGATTTTTCCAAAGCACACATCTGGCCATATCATCTCCCTTCTTAATAAACTCTAGAAGCTCCCTATCTCCTTCAGTATTAAATACCAATTCCTCTGTTTGGCATTAAAAGCCCTTCATGATCTGGTCCCTCCAAACTTACTAATACTTTTACACTGTTTCCCTTCTTTGATTCATCGGCTCTGGCCTCTTGGCTGTTCAAACCTCAGAAAGACTCCCCTCCTCACTCCTGACTATTTCCCCCTGCCTGAAATGCTCTCCCTCATGTCTACCTCCTAGCTTTCCTGGCTTCCTCCAAATCTCAGCCAAAGTCCCACTTTCTACAGGAAGCCTTTCCCAATCTCTCTTAATTCCAGTACCTTTCTTCTGATTATTAATTCCTACTTATCCTATTATTTGTACATAGGTGTTTGTTTGTTGTCTCTCCCAAGAAACTATAAGTTCTTCAAGGGCAGGGTTTGTCTTTTGTCTTTCTTTGTCCAGCATTTAGTACTGGGCCTGACACACAGTAGTTATTTAATAAATACTTAACTAACTTTTCCCTCCTTCCTATGAAAGAATATTTTATCTTCTCCAGAACAATGCTAAAATTTAATTATGGAGCTAAACATGCCTACATTGTGCCAGATACTTATTAGACTTCCCTACTATAGACACAAGCTATTCAATCTATAGTAATCCATTCACAATGCTATCCTAAAATTAGTCCCTAACACCTCTTCCAAGTGTCCAACCCAAAAGATATCTAGAGCCTATATAAACTTTTCAAGCCCTCCTGAAACCCATTCATACCAACTCAGGGTCCTTTCGACTGGCCAGGATGTTGCCTTTCTCACCAGCAGCAGGTTTATTTGGGCTTTTGACTCGAGGTGAGCTCTCCAAAGGTGGAGGGGGGGGAGGAGGAGGAGGTGCCACTTTCTCCTTGCTCGGAGAGATGGTTTCCTCAAACCACTGCCCAAGGATGGGCTCACTGTCATCATCTGCACAAGAACAGGAATAAGTTCAATTTGGTTCAACAAGGATTTACTATAAGCACTGACTCTATCCAAGGCCCCTGCTAGTTGTTAGGGTGTTTTGTACAAGTTGCTAAATCAAGAGGGCCCCCAAAGAGAATCACTGACTCTTCAAATTCAAAGGGATATCAGGTCATAGCTGAAGCATGACTCCCCTCTATAATAATACAACATCCCGAAAAGCTGGCTTTTCAGCCTCTGCTTGGGAAGCTTGAGTGATGGGGGGGGCGGGGGGGAGGGGGCCTCACTACCTCCAAGACAAGGAAAGAAACAATGCTTGCCTTTCAGATTAATGCATCAGGCCAAATGCCTGTGTTTACACCTCATCTGATTGATCATAAACCCCAAGATGGTAAGAATTAGAACCCTCTCTGTACTGGGAATAGTTCCCAGTACATCTGATAAATCATAATTAAGAAGAAGAATCCAATAGACCTCTTCCTCACCTCCCTCCAGACTCCGGAAGAGTTTTACTCACTATGAGAGAGAGACTCCAGCTTGGGCCTCTGCGAGGTAGGTTCTGCCACTCTGGTAACCCTGGCTAGAAAAGCCAAACCAGGGAGTATACACACTGCCTTTGGGCTCTTTAAAGAAGCCTGAGATTAGAGGTCGTGACATGGGTCAGCATAAAGAAATGGGGGGAAATAACACTTCATTTTTAGTTCTGAGGCAGAGAGGAATGAATTCACCCTAGGTTTGGCTAAAAGTGGCTCTAATCATTCACTCTTCAAATTCCTCTTTAATTAAAATGTTCTGTTGGGGAATACATGTATATATCTATGCTGGATAAGAGAACAAAATGACACAAATAGGAAACAAATGGAACCTGCTGGGGAAAGTCTTATTGGAGTCAGCTCCTCTTCTCTGTAAGAGACAGGAAGGCTAGGGCCTCTACCTTGACTACTGTCCTCCTCTGTGCTGCTAAAATCATCCTCGTAATATGTGTTGGAGTCAGTAGAGGCACTGGCATCACTACTCATAGAACCTTTCCTCTGACGCTGCAAGACACATGCCTAAAGGAATAGAAAGGAAAATGAGGGTACAGGTGACAGAAAGGTCAAATAGCTAAGAAATCCCTGCTTACCTGACCAGTGGTTCCAAAAGAAATTTTAATTTTCCTTTTATTCCTCTTGTATTTTACTTGTAAATCTTACATTAAATTCTTCTCACAGCTATCTTAAAGGGAGAGACATCATTCCTGTCCAGATAAGGATTCCCCACCCACATTCTAGCAAACAAGCAAGGTGAAGGTTTTTCAAAAAGCAGTGTGCAATCTAATCTATATACTGTCTGTTCAATGTGCTAGCGCTCTCACTCATGGCTTAGTAACCATGGATACCATGAAGGGACATTTATCAGTAGTTTATAAAAATGGATTTTAATGAGCTAAACCTATTAGACTCCATACTGTCATCAAAAAGGTCTTCTTAGACTCTTGCCTTTAGTCTTGCTTCAGTCATTACATTTGTTAAGTCTACTTACTATATTATCACAAATTATTATCACACTAAATCTATTATCACAAAAATTATCTTGGTCAAAAGCAGTTTTGAAAGACTGAAAAACATTTAAAATATGCTTTTAAAAAGTTCCCAGTAATGATCCATGAGGATTGCTTGCCCACCTTTCTGTACGAGGTAGAGAGCAAGGTCAGCAGCAGATTTGTGAGTGGAACAGAGTCAATCAATCGCTGAATTCTCTGTATTGATGTACTCTGGGCCATGATGCTCAGGGCTGCAGGGGGACCATCTGTTTCCCAACCCTAGAGGTGACATCAAATGAAAATTAGCAACATGGCTCACTGTATGAAACAATACAGATAAAAAAAAGAGTACCTAATAAATCACAAGCCCTTCCCTCAGGTCTATAACCTCCTCACCTTATGCAGAGCCTCTACTTGCAGGTCTTGAAATAGAGATGTTAATAGTTTGATTGAATGATTTGCCAATACTACAGAGAGAACCCCAAATCCTTGATGCCTGTAGGAGGGAAAAATCCAATCATAAGATTTTAAGAATGATTAAAAGTTATTGTCTGCCAGAAAAAAGAAACTTCTCCAAGATCTAAAAATCTTTCACTTCTTAAATATTTATATGCATGCTTTTAAGCCAAAAAGAAAAATTATTGGGTAGCAAAATGATTTGTTAATATCAGAGAATTTCAGAGATGACACTTTCTGAAATCTGATGCAACATATGAGGCTGAATGCTATTGTACCCACTAATCAATATTATGGTATTTACACAGTATCTGGTTGAGTTGACAAGCATTTTGTTAACTGCCTGATGTGTGTAAGGCATTGTGCTAAGTATTGGGCATACAAAGAAAGACAGGAATGCATAGTCTAATGGAGACACAAAACTCAGAAAGCAATGTACAAACAAGCTACACAGAAGATAAACTGGAAATAATCAACAGATCAACAGGCACTAGACAGTAGATGAGGAAAGGCTTCTTGTAGAAGGTGGGATTTTAAATGAGACTTCCAAGAAAGCCAGGGAAGCCAGAAGTTGGAAAGGAGATTCTAGGAATGGAGGACAACAAATGAAAATACACAGAAAAGGGAGATGGAGTGTCTCCTGGGAAGAACAGCATGGGGGATACTGTCACTGGAAGAGACGGAGTAAGAAGTAAAAAAACGGGAAAGTCTATGACAGGCTTTAAATAGCAGAGGATTTTACTTTTGATACTGGAGTTAATGAAAATTTAAATGTCACACAAATAAAAGCTGTTTAATGATTTAATGTTGGAGAAATAAGGATAAAACTTCACTATAAAATCACTCAATTCTAGCTAGCAGAAAGAAAATAAATTTAGATTCACTCTTCACATTATATACTATACTAATTTTCTATTGGGCCAAGTATTTTTTAATCACAAAAAAATTGGAAGAAAATAGAATTAAATATTTATCTCATCTGTTGAAAAGAAATATTTACCCATTTAGCAACCAGGAGAAATTATTAGAGAGAAAGATTTAATTATTTTTAAATTTACATGAGCAAATAACCATTAACCAAAATTTTAAAAATTAACAAGTTGTGGGAAAAAAAGTTTTTAATAAATATATCTGGTAAAAATCTAACATGTAGAATCTATAAGGAACTGGTACATATTTTTAAGGGGAATGCTTGATCTTAAATGGCAAAAGATTATGAACAAAAGTTATAAATGATCACTTGAAAAATACTTATATACCCTCCTAAAGAGATATTTTTAAAAAAAGAAAAACTAATTTACTCATACATTCAAAAATGTTTATGGAAACTCTTTTTATGATGGCAAAGAATTGGAAAATAAAGGGACCATTAATACAGCTGATCAAATTTTGGCACATGGAGGAGACAGAATACTATCTGCAATAAGAAATTATGAAAGGGATGGTTTCAAAGAAACCTGGGAAAAGTTGGATAAAGAAGTGTAGTAGGATGAAGTAAAGTAAGGAAAATGGAAATAAGAATCTACACAGTAACAGAAATATTGTAAAGATAATCAACTCTGAAAGACTTTGTAACTGATCAATGCAATGACCAACCACAATTCAACATTCAGTTCATGAAGAAACATGCTATCCAAATTCAAATAGAGAACTGATGGACTGAGAGTACAGACTGAAGCACATTTTCTTTTCTTCCTTATTTGGTACATGGAGAATGTGGGAATTTGTTTTACATGACTATACATATTTCTAATAAAAAAAACAAAAAAAATTTGCTTTTCTTAAATTCTCAATGGAGGGAGAGGAGAGAGAAAAATTGACAAAGATAAAATGAAACTGAATTTTTTAAAGCTCATAAATGCAGAGAAATATAAATAATAACATCTTTGAAGTACCACTTTGTAATCAGAAAACTGGCAAAAGCAAGCAAAGAAGACAAAATTCAATGCCTGTGAAATTGTAATCTGGAGAACAAACTATTAACACTATATATAAAAACAAAATAAAAGTCCTATATGCTTTGACCTATGGCTGCACTTTGACCTATGTCTGTTAAGTGAAAAAGAAAAATTTATAAAAAGTATGTGTTCACAATAATGAAAAACAAGAAACAATTTTTAATATGTCTATAGGATGGGAGATAACTGAGCAAATTATGAAATAACAATATAATAGGATTTTACTAAAGATAAATACTAAAGAGTATTATTAAGACCATTTAAAAATCAGATACTAAGAACATAAGAAAATGTGGGAAACAAGTAATAATATAAAGGAAATAGAAAAAGAGAATCCTTTTCAACTATAGAAAAAAAATCCTCATATACATAAGAGATCAGTAAAAAAAACAGTAATAAGTTGTTATTGCTATTGATTTGTTGAAGCACATATTCCTTTTTTTTTTTTTTTAAACCCTTGTACTTCGGTGTATTGTCTGGAAGATTGGTGTATTGGTGGAAGATTGGTACGGGTGGGCAATGGGGGTCAAGTGACTTGCCCAGGGTCACACAGCTGGGAAGTGGCTGAGGCCGGGTTTGAACCTAGGACTTCCTGTCTCTAGGCCCGACTCTCACTCCACTGAGCTACCCAGCTGCCCCCACATATTCCTTTATAAATGTAATAGTTACAAAAGTCATCCCATTACAGGTATATGGCAAAAGGACAAATAAAAACAGCTTTCTAAAGAATAATTACAAATTTACTATTAGTAAATACCTGAAAAAATGTTCAAAATCACTAATAATCAAAGAATTGAAAACTAAAATCCTGAAGTCATCTTAAAGCCCTCGAGATAGAAAAAATTAAAAAATGGGAAAAATTAATTGTTGCCTGACCTATAGGAAGTCTGGGACAATTAATTCATGAATTAATTGGTGAAAGGACAAGCTAAGTGGGGTCACCACTGTATGTATCCACATACAGCACCAGGCCTAGAGAAGAGAGGTCCTGAGTTCAAATATGGATTCCTAGCTGTGTGACCCTGAGCAAGTCACTTAATCCTAACTGCCTAGCCCCTACTGCTCAACAAAAATTAGTATCAATTTTAAGACAGGGTAAGGGGCTTTTAAAAAAAAAATCATTATTGTTAAGACTGAAAATTGGTACAATTTTTCTAGTAAACAATCTGAAATTTGTTCATTCCCTTTGATCCAGATATCTCTTTACTGAGATCATGAATTACAGTCCCTATGAAGATGATGTATCCAACCCACAGATCTCCCTGCACTCCAGTTTTGCATCACCAATTGCCTGTTGGACATCTCAAACTTTTCTTTCTCTGTATCTCCAGCATTTTACACAGTGTTGAGAACATAATAAACACTTAATACTTGTTGACTAACTGACTATAGATTCATTTCATGTATGGGTTGGACTACACAGTCTCTGAGGTCGATGCAATTCTGTAATCCTAAAGAAGTTATTGTAAGCAAGAAAGAACCCACATGTGTATAAGTGTTTACCAAAGCATTATTTAAAACAAAAGGATCAAAACCCAATAGGCATGGCACCTAGGTGGCTGAGTGGATAGTCAGGCCTAAACATAAGAGGTCCTGGGTTCAAATTTGACCTCAGAAACTTCCTAGCTGTGTGACTTGGACAAGTCATAACCCCAATTGAATAGCCCTGCCACTCAGAAGGTAAAGGTTAAAAAAAAAATAATAGGAACTCAATAGTTGGAAAGTGATAGGATAAGTTCTGGTTTATTACGGTAATAAAGTATCACTGCACTGTGAGGAACGATAAATATAAGCAACTGAGAGAAATATTGAAAAGTCCTACAACGTGATGATGAGTGAAAGGAAGACGTGTCAAAATACAACACATATCATGCCTAGAGCAATGTAAGTAGAGTCACCATAGAGAAGAAACATAATTCTGAATATACACAGGAATTAATTTTATGTCAAGTTATCAAAGTAAAAGTATACACCCCTTTTATATTAATTGATGATGGGGGCAGCTGGGTAGCTCAGTGGATAGAGAACCAGATCTGGAGATGGAAGGTTTGGGGTTCAAATATGACCTCAGACACTTCTCAGCTGTGTGACCCTGGGCAAGTCACTTGACCCCCATTGCCTACCCTCACCACTCTTCTGCCTTGGAGCCAATACACAGTACTGACTCCAAGATGGAAGGTAAGGGTTTAAAAAAAAATTTTTTTAATAATTGATGATAAGCTTTTTGTTAAGGAATGTACTTGGTGAGAGTGTTTGTTTTAGTGTTAGCTGGAAAACATGCACATTGAAACTAGACAGTACAGTACCAAGTTTGTTTTTTAATGTAGCATAGATATTTATATATAATTCTTAAACATTATTAAATATTAACTAATTTTTATACATTGTAAAATTAATTTAAAAGTAATTAAGTTGATTTGTTAGCTAGTAAACTAAAAATTAGATATATAAATGAGATCTTTTCTTTTTTGTATTTTTGAGATTAAATTCACAATAAATCAATTTAAGTTTTTTTCAAAAATTCAATTCTATAAAATTACTCATCTCAAAATCAAGAGGGAAAGCCAATAAATTCAACTAAGAAACTATCCACTTTGCATGAAACCATTCCTCTCTTTTAAAGTAAATTCCCTATGCACTCTTAACCTTATTCTTCTTGAGACCTAATGATCAATCCCTGAGTTCAGTATTCTGTTTAACTATGGAAAAATAAAGGCAAGGAGAAAAGGCCAAGGATATAGTACTTCAAATAGAAAAAAGAACAGAAAGTCTTATGTAGCAGCAAAGAATTTGAAATGAAACAGATGCCCACTGATTGGAGAATGATTAAACAAATTATGGTATATGAATAATGCAATATCATTATATCATAAGAAATGACAAATATGAAGAATTCAGAAAAGCAATGGAAGAGTTAGTTACATGAACTAATGTAGAATAAATTGAAAAGAAAAACAACATGTTGACTACAATAATATAAGTGCAAAATATAGGAAAACTCAACTGAATGTTACGTATCTACTTACAGCCACACTCGGTCTAGAAAATGAAATGAGAAAATGAATTTCCCCTCCCTTTTATACAGAGATAAAGGACTATGGATACAGAATACTGAATTTAATGTCAGATGTGTTTTGTATGTTGTTCATACCAACAGTTCTGCATAACTGTTCAATTTTTTTTTTTTAAACCCTTACTTTCTGTCTTAGAATCAGTACTGTGTATTGGTTCCAAGGCAGAAGAGCAGTAAAGGCTAGGTAATTGGAGTTAAGTGAATTGTCCAGGGTCACACAGCTAGTAAAATATCTGAAGCCAGATTTGAGCCCAAGATCTCCCCTCTCTAGACCTAGTTCTTAATTTGTGGAGCCACTTTAAGCTGCCCACTAACTCTCCAATTTTTTAAAAATTCTTTACAAGTATAGGGCTTGTTGGCCACAAATTCATTCAGAAAAGGTATAGTAAAAATGAATGATGCTGTTATTTTTGAGAAAGAGAAAAAAGAGAAGGTGACAGGGAGGTGAGAGAGAGAAAAGGAGTGAGAAAAGGAAACAGTCTTTAACAACATGTAAGCCAAATCTCAAAATTTCTTCCTTTGCCACCAAGTAATACTTTCTACCCAGATTTCACTAAAACGCTGAAAGATTGTGCTGTGATAAATTTTACATTACTGTCATTTTATAAGGAAAAAACTTCACTGAAGCTGAGAATACAAAGCCTCACTCTATGCAATAAGTTCAAAATAAAGAGGGAGGGAGAAAATGAAAAATCATAAACTCTCCAAGACAGAAAGGACCTAGAAGTTCTATGGTTCAACCTGTTCTCTCAGAAATATCCTTGATAAATAGCCAATAATATGCTTAAAAGCCTCCAGGGATTAAGAAATCATTTTCTCTCCCCAACAATATCACGGTTGAACAGTTCTATTTGTTAAGGAATCTTTCCTTACATTAAACCAAAATTTCCTTCTCTGTTCCTTTCCTTCCCTAGTTCTGATCCTAGAAACCAAGTCTCCTCATTCCTTTCATATGACAGCTCTGAAAATAGTTGAGGAATAATGATCATGTTCTGCTCCCCTACCCAAATGGTCTCTTCTCCAAAGTTCTACAAATGCACTGATGCCCTCATTGGTATATTGGTGTCCTTTACTGATATAAAAGGAAATGGGAAAAACAAACCAAAACCCAGTAGTTACATACCCTTTCCCAGGTCCCAGTTTGGGGGAGCCCACACCCTCTTTTGTACGAGCAATGATGTCTCGAACTCTGAGAGCAGCCAGTGGATCTTTCTCTTTCCCCTTATCAGCTAAGGCAGTTGGGCTGAGATTCAAGATGAGGAAGAGACTATTCAGCAAACACCAAGCACCCAGCAGCTGAAAGTTCTGGTAGTGCTGAAATGAGAGACAGAGTACAAGTGAGAATCCAAAGAAATCCAAAACTGAGAAATGTTGAAGGATAAGTTTAACTAATGCTTTCTACCTCTCCTCCAGCTCGCCGGGAGTTGCTGATGGCCTGCCCAATCATTTCATAGATTTCAAGCTGTTGGAAAACATATACATAAAATGTGAGACAACATAAACCATTTTGCAATAAAATGACTAATCCTTCTCATACCTCATCTAAGACGACTTGTCTCTTCTGAGTATTGTAATATAGTTATCCCTTACCTATAGTGGGAGTTACACTCCAGAGACCCCCATGATAGGTATCCAAGAAGTAGCAGCATTATATATATTTATTTTATTATTTATATATATTTTAAGGCTTTATAAATCCTTCCCACACTCTTATAAACCTTTGCCACACTCTTATAAACACTTCATATGCTCTTAAACTTGTGCAAGTAGTAGTGGCATACTGCATTTCCATTGTGTACAGTACAGTATCCATCTGCAAAATCCTGTGATATAGCAAAAACTCTGTGATACAGAATATATATATATATTTTAAACCAGCAATATAGTGAAGCCACAATAAGTGAACCACAATATAGTGAGGGACAACTGTATCTCTATCACAGAATGACAACTTTTACCAGGTTTACTGCCATGGCTAAACTGTGTTTATAACTGCATAATTAAAGAAAGAAAGTAAAGCTTCTGAGAAGTAGTCTATCTATAGAAGGCCACTATCTACTGAAGAGGCCCACTTTTCTTAATGTACATCTCCTAAGCCCAACTTTTAAGGCAGAAATATTTCAGCAACTAAACCTCTGTCTCCTTCCAACACCTTTCAGTCTAAGCGCCCTTGGCTTACACATTTCTGAACAATTGTAGCAGCATCATTTTCATAATCTTCTTCTTTGGAGCTAGTAGAGCCTGTTCGCACCTGCTGGGTACTGCCCACATGAAGAATAGCCATGCATGTGGCCACACTTACACCTGCAACAAAAGAAGCAGAGATTCCATGAATTCCTGCTAAGAGCCCTCAGGTACCAATCTGTACTATATCACTAGGAGTAAAGAAACAGAACTGAAAGTTGGAGAAGACACTTCAACAGGTGGAATATTGTTGGGTGGAATGAGGGACAAGGCAGCTAGGGTTAATTAATGAAGATAAAGCTATGGGAAAAGTCAAGATGAGAACAGGACAGTGAGTAGTCCAATGGAATTGTATGAAATAAGGTCAGAAAAACCATAAAGCATTTTTCCCCAATTAAAAGGTGGCCATTAGGGGGCAGCTGGGTAGCTCAGTGGATTGAGAGCCAGGCCTAGAGACAGGAGGTCCTAGGTTCAAGTCCGGCCTCAGACACTTCCCAGCTGTGTGACCCTGGGCAAGTCACTTGACCCCTATTGCCTACCCTTACCAATCTTCCACCTATAAGTCAATACACAGAAGTTAAGGGTTTAAAATTTAAAAAAAAAAAAAAAGGTGGCCATAAACCTCAAAGAAAATAAGTTCATTCTCAAGGCCCACATACTTTAAAGCATCAGGATGAATGAGGGACAAGGATGATCCAGGTGTAAAACAGGGAGCAATTACAATATAAAGCACTCTGTGAAGCACCACTGGTTTTTCCTATGGTTGAAAAGAGCCTGAGTTATGGGTAACTGTCAGCTCCTTCTCAATCATCTGGATAGAAGACAACGGATAGACTTTGTGGAGAAAGAAATCAAGCAATAATAAAAAAAAAAAAATCAAGGAGATTCCCAGAGCTAAAAAAGCAACCTAGAACTAAGCCCAAACAACTACTCACCTGCATATAAACAGCTAAGGCTGAGCACTGTCACATCTTGTAATCGAGCAGGATTAAGGGGTTCCAAAACAGGGAGAGAAAGGGTATCCAATGCCATGGTTACATCAATGACTAATGAATGAAAACTATAAGATGAGAGAGAAGACATAGTAAGCCTGGCTAGTCCTTTTAATATCTTCCCTTCTATAACCCTCAGGTCACAGTTAACTAGCAATAAAGAGTTAATTATAGCTCTCTTTTAAGAGACAATCTTTGCAACCTCTTACCCATTACGGACAGCAGTGGCATCTGCCACTGTTGCTGGCATAATGAAGAAGGAATTAGCCAACACGGCATCTTGGAACCGATTGATGTAGCGTAGGAAATATGGAAGATTCAGACACACTCGAAGCAGCTTCTCTGAGCCACCTGCACCAATGATAAGACACAGAGCTACAAATGAGACCCTGTGATTTTACTCCTTTTCATAGAGAAACTTGCAGAGATAAGGTCTGGTTTCTTGACAATCATTAGACCTCAGCCTACACTGACTCTATATTCTAGGGTAATATGTTTCTCATCTTACCAAGTTCCTGTAGACTAGCCACATTCTGAGCTATGAACACATTCTTTGTCTTGATGGCAGAGGCTTGATCTGTTGAGCACTGGTCATCATTTTCTCCTTCCATCTAAGTGAAAAAGAAAGCCATTGAGACCCCCTCATAGCAGCTAGCTGCCACAACTTCATTGCTTACTGTCCTAAAAGGTGGGAACCAAGCCAGAGCCCAGCAGTCAAGAAAAAATGGTAAAATAATTAATTTAAAGATGAAAAAGACCTTAGGAGTCATCTAATCCAGCAGTTCCCCTACTTCTAAAACTTCACTGTTCCTAAGCCAACTCCAAAAATGCTATTCTCCAACTTTATGAAAACAGAAAGGTTACTTGTCCAGAGCAAATAACAAGAAACACAGAATGAATCAAAATGTGTTAACTATTATCTTTTACTCACTGGATTAGCAAGTGATAGAGACAAGAGTATTTTAGTTAAGCTAAAGACTCTCACCTGAATCACTGGTGAGAGGGATGGTGCTGCTACTGCTCTAGGATTGAAGACTGAGGTCAACTGGTTCAGAAAGTTCATTTGTACCTCCTTCTGCCTTAGCTCTGGGCTGACCGGTGAAGCCAGCTCCTTCTGATCTTCCACTGGATTAGTTCAAAAAGAAGTGGGACAAAAATGATAGCGGCAAAGCAGCAAACAATCTGGAAATGCCAGGAGCCAAATGGGTAAATCCTACAGGGCAAACACTTACCATCTGAGAGAGTCTTCACTGTCTGTGGAAGCTTGGCAGATTTCATCATTGCAGTGAAAGTAATGATTTCAGTTCGGTCTAGCCGGCTACAGCCAGTGCACAGGCCTTTGATAAGGAGGATCAAGTGTTTCTGGGGAGAAATCAAATTTAAATGTCTCTAAGGAAATACAGTGCAAAGCATTCTCATGGCAAAGGCTTAGAGGAACAAAATTAGGCTCATATTAACCAGTGCAAAGTGGACAATAATTCAAAGCCTCTTCCACTATCCTTCCCTTTTCCTACTTCTCTATGCAGCAACCCAAAACCAAATAAGAGCAAGAAATCTTTCAGCACTGGATTGGTGGCATGCCAGTCCACAGCTCTCACCTGGGATACAGCACAGGCCTCATCTGGATTCTCTAGACGCAGGAGGGAGAACTCAATCAGGACTTTGCAGGCAGCTGCCACTGACTGGAGCTGATTTCGGGGAACTGAAAAAGCAACCAACTACTTGTGTACAGGGAATAGCAACCCTCCTTTATCAACAAATTGAAGCAACTGATAACAAGTTTCTACTAAACCCCTACTAACACCCTCATCCACCAAACTATAATTATAGCCAAAGCTGACAATGACCAACCATCATTTCTTCACCATTGATATTTGTTAATCCTAGTTTCTCTTCTATTTGTTCAATGTGAAAAAAGGTATTCCTTTACCTATATATCTATTTTCCCCAAGGGCCCTTGCAAAGCAAGCAAGTTTAAGGTTTTATCTCTAAAGACAAAGGAACCGATGCCATCAGGACATGATGCTTGCTATCAACAATTCCAGCCTCTTACCTGGAAGGATGCTGACGGTTTATGAAGTTTTCATGTCTACCTGAATAACCTGCTAACTAAACAAGTCAATAAAGAATTCAGGTACTCTGGTGCTTTTTTAGGCAGCAACATTAGAAATATGAGTTTGGAGTGATAAATTATTGAAATATAGGAAACATAAAATACAAATTTTATAACCAAATGGATAAAAAGATAAGAAAATGAAGGCTGGAAGAAGTCATTTCATGTTACAGGGCACATAAAGAAGACAAATTCTCCTTCAGACCACAATCATAGGACGGAATGCTGCTTTGGTAAACTGCCTGTTAGCCCCAAAGCTATGGACTATTGAGAAATTAACTCCCTCATTGACAGACATGTGGAACCTCACATGAAGGGCTTTTGCTGGAGGGAGAAACCTAATGAGCTGAGGACCTGGTCCCTCAAGCCTAAGGGCATTTTCTACTTCTGCTCAGGTAGGCTAAGTTAAAGTGAACTTGTCAAGAGTAACGATGTGTTTGCTGTGTGTCAGCTCCTGGAAAGATGGCTTGGGAGTGTTGAAGCAAAGACACTTCATTAACCAATTTATGCAGCCAAACCTAACTGGAGAAATAAAATTCCTCACAATTCACAGGACAAGAACTGGGAGTAACAGCAGCTGGATACTTACTGAGGCTACAGACCGTTGTGATATAATGTGTGGAAAGTGCAACAAAGGAGGAGTAGAAGGGCTCATACTGCTTGTCGTGGTGCAGGATTTCTGATTCGCTGCAAAGACAACATAAAAAGTTGGCAAACCAGAAACTTGCCTGAATCAATAGCACATGGTGAACATTCATTTAATTAACAGCTTCAACTGGAATATCTACTGTGTGTCACATCCTTCTCCACAGTTTTAAGCAATTCTGGCAATCCTACCCACCCATTCCCTTTACCCCTCAGCTGAAGAACTCCTGCTTTTTTAAAAGATCCTCACAGTAGGGGATAGCTAGGTAACACAATGGAGAGAGCATCAGCCCTTAAGTAAGAAGGACCTGGGTACATTTCTGGCCTCAGATACTTCCTGGCTGTGTAGCCCGGGGCAAGTCACTTAACCCCAACTGCCTAGCCCTTACCCCTCTATTGCTTTAGAACTGATAGTATCAATTTTAAGACAGAAGATAAAGGTCTTTTAAAAAGAAGATCTGTAGAGCCCAGAGCATAAGCCCCTAGGCTAAGGGGATCAACATGGATCAAACATCCATGAAAATAGTCCAGAATTTAAGTGAAGAAGGCACTGAATAGTCAGTGACTCAATGGAGACATTAAATTTTCCTGAGAGTTTTGATTCTCAAGCTAGAAGCATCCTAGCCTCAGAGAGAGATAAATACTGAGAACTAAACCTGTGCTGTCTCTGGGCAACACCAGTGAGGATACCAACAGGAAACTGTCCTGATCAGAGGGTCCCAGTTCAGGGTAGCCATCACCTCAGAAGACTCTTTGACCTTTATTATTTTAGAATTCTAAAATATGAATTGGTCAAAGACTGGTTCCTTCTCGGACCAGTCAAGCAACCACTATTTCCTGAGTGGCTATAATGTGTTAGGCTCTATGCTAGGTAGTGTTAGGATGTTTCCTTTGATCTGGCTTTATTTCAAGTAAAGAAAACAAAAGACATCAAAAATTCAAAGCCAGGAGAGAATAGAAAGAGCATTTAGAGCTCCAAGCTATCATCAATAGATCTTACTTCATAAACTAAGTGTGGTAGAACACAGATGGCCCTTGTTTCAGAAGATACAAAACTTGGATTAGAGTTCTGGTTCATACACACTTTTGAATAAGTCATTTTACTGATCTAAGCCCCAGTTTCCTCATCTTTAAAATGAAAGAGTTAAGGGACAGCTACCTGGCTCAGTGGATTAAGAGCCAGACATGGAGATGTGAAATCCTAGGTTCAAATCAAGCCTTAGATGTTTCCTAGCTATATGACCCTGGGCAAGTCACTTAAAACCCATTGCTTAGTCCTTATCACTCTTCTTTCTTGGAATACAAACATAGTATCAATTCTAAGATAAAAGGTATGGGCTTAAAAAAAACTATTAATACCAACACATAAAACACAGGAGAGGAAAAGTGAGGAAAGAAGAGTGAACAAGCACCAAAAAAAGCATTCTTTAGTATTTATGAATCTCTTAGCCTCGGTTCCATCATTAGATGGAGATTAATAAATTCTTGCCCTGACTACTTCAGTTGTTAAGATCAAATGAGATAGTACATGTAAAAGCACTATAAACACAAATTATGAAGTTATTTCAGTTTTCCCTTTGTGATTTGAACCATCAGAGTAATAATACTAATACAACTAAGAGAAATTTTATGAAGCAAAGTTCTCACACTGAAAGAGAGAAATTCTGTTAGAGAATATAGAAATTGCTATCCTGAGGATGAGGTTACACCAAAATGCTGAAAAAAAGTTTGGCCTCATTTGGCCCAGATCAATGTTGCCACATTGTTATTTAATGCTTATTTTTGTGAAAAATGTGTCAGGTGTATACCAGGGCACAAAACTGGACACTGACTCTTGCCCTTAGTAATTGAAGTTTAACACAAAGCAAAAAACACAAGTAGAGAAAAGATAAGAATGTACTTGGACAAAAGATGGGTATTGGCACAGAAAAGGAGAGGCAACCTTGAATTACTCACCATTTTAAGAGGAATCTAAGTTCAATAAGAAATAGTTAAATCTTTAAAAAGGTTCTAAGGGAGAAAGTATGCTAGGAAAGTGTATTAGGTAAGTTAGGAGGTCATTCTAAGAAATGCAAGAAGTAATGAGGAGTACAATGAAACTAAGTAGGAGAAAAGAGCAAGTGGCAAAAAAAAAATTCGGGGAAGAGAAAGGCAGAAACATGAAATGAAAATGTATACAGAAGCAGATAAAGGTAGGGTCAAATTTGCCAAGTAACACTTCTGTTTGTTCAGTCCTCTGGAATACCCATTTCTCTTAACCTACTATAGTCTAAAACCCAAATGAACCTAATAAACTGCAAGGCCAAGAACCTTCATGAAAAGATTTGTTGCCTTATATTTGAAAATGCTACATATAATAAGAAAAAGAACAGCAGCTACCAAACAATGGACTATGATCATAAAGATTAGGGCAAGGAAAGAGAACTGTCTTCTCTTTTTTTTTGGCAGGGAGGTACAAGGAAAAGAGGAATTTACTTCCATTCTCACCTCTCAGGCAACTTAATATCTTCTATTTCTGATATTTGCCATTGCTGATATTTTCTTTCTACATGGTCTGTCTTTTTTTTAACTATAGCTACCTAACTCCTCCTCCCACTAGCCAATAAATGCCAACAGTTAACTAACAAAAAGTTCTTCCCAACTCTTTCTTGGCTATCAAAAGACATGATGCCCCATAGTTTTCCATGCATTTAGTGGCATTTCAAAAAATGCTGAGGAAATAAATGCCTTTTTTAGATATCTTGTTTACCTTGGAATCAAAGGGAAAAATCAATACTCAGAGAAGCTAAAGGACTTACCTAAAGTCATAATGACTATAATAGGATTTAGGTCATTTGTCTACACAATTAAATAGTATTTCCCAGTGATGGAAATTTGCTTCTATTTGTTAACTACCATGTTATGACACAAAGCAATTAACCTAGTAGAATTGTAGCCTTCCTCATTGCCTTTTTTTCAGACACAAAGGTTAAATGAAAAATAATAGCAAATATTTATATAAGAGGCTTTAAAGTTTAAAAAGCACTCCATAGAAATGATCTTATTTGAACCTCACAAGAAATGGGGGTGGGGGTAGGAAGCATTACAGGTATTATTTTTCCCATTTTTCAGATGAAGAAAGTGGTCACCCAGCTAATCAAGTGCCAAAAGCAATTTCAAACATTCTATCCACAACTCCATATTGCCTCTCATTTGTCTGTTTTAAGAAATGGATGCCTAAGAACTTTCTGGTGGGGGCATAGCAATGACAAGTATCAAGTATCTTTGCATTACATAAAGAGGAATTCTATAACCAAGAAGTTCAGTAACAACACAGGAAACACTGATTTAGGGAAAAGTTGATAAATTTCATATATGAAGATGAATGAGAGTTCTTAAAGACCACTATGCTTAGAGGAACAAGTGGCAGAAAGTTTAAAAAAAAATCCAGTATGGGATGCTTTCTTTAAAAAGAAGCCAGTCCTCAGCAATTAAGCTAATTAATTCTACATAAAACAGAGTGCTGAGTTAAACTGATTCTGGCTATAACATATTTGTTCCTTAGTTTGGAAAGGTGATAGTGTTTAAATGTTTATAGTCCTGAGGACATGCATGATGATACATGCAAGCCTCAGAAACTTAGAAGGAATAAACCCATTAAAAAATAGAACCAGATTTCTAATTGTTTTTACCCTCTGACACTTCTGAACATAGAGCACCAATTAATACATGCTAATTTATTCCTTCTTCATTTCAACAAGTGTTTAATTACAAATTCTCAATAAGTAGGGTCTGGACCTTGCAACTGTCCATCCACCTCTTCATCAGAATGGAAGGTAACTACCATCTAAAAGAGAACAAAGAGTGTATCACAATGCCTGGAAATCTCCTATTTCATATGTCATCAACCTCTGAGAGTCATGAGGAACTGACTTAACAGAGCTTCTGAATGCCAGGGTAGGAGGTGAAAGCTGGTAGGAGAGAACAAATAAAATAAAAATAAAATAATCAGAAAGTACACAGCAGCAGGAAAATAGAAGGACATTGAGGACAGGGAAGAAAAGCACAGCCAATATAATAGTGGATCAAAGCTTGGGGATCCAAAGAAGAAAATGGTTCCCACCCCTCAAAAAGAGGAAAAGCAAAAAAAATCTGGACAGAAATATAGGACAGAAAACAATCCATCCATCAAATAAAACATTTAGTCCATTTTACAAGTAATAATAAAAAGAATTTGGGCAGCTAAGTGATGCAGTGGACAGAATACTGGGTCTAGTCAGGAAGACCCAAGTTCAAATTCAACCTCAGACACTTCCTAGTTGTGTGACCTTAGGCAAGTTACTTAACCTTGTTTACCTCAGTTTCCTCATGTGTAAGATGAGTGGGAGAAGGAAATGGCAAACCACTCTAGCATCTTTGCCAATAAAGCCCTAAATAGGGTTAGGAAAAGTCAGACATAACTGAAAACCACTGAACAACAAAAATTAAAAAAACATTGGTCTTAAGAGTCAACAGGCCTGGCTTGTTCAAGTCCTGGTCATGACTTACTACATAGTGATCATAGATTTAGAAGTAGAACAGCCCTTAGGGGTCATCTAGTCCAACCTCCTCATTTTTTAGATGAGAATACTGAGACATTGAGAAAGGACTTCCCCAAGGTCACACCATTAATACAAAGGAAGAGGCAGCTCCTCCAATTCCAGAAACTGAATTCGCTATACTGCCTCTTAGCAAATTATGTATGTAAAGAGCATTGTAACCATAAAGTACTATAGGATCATGTCCTAAGTATTTGTTCTTGTGGTATAGCAACATTAGAATGAAGAATTCATGGAAAAGGTATCCTTTCAATATCTTTCTCCTTCAAAATTCCACGTGAAGGGGCAGCTAGGTAGTTCAATGGATACAGAGCCATACCTGGAGATAAGAGGACCTGGATTCAAGTGTAACCTCAGAAACTTCCTAATTGTATGACCCTGAGCAAGTCACTTAACCCCAATTGTCTACCCCTTACCACTCTTCTGTCTTGGAATTGATATTTAATAATAATTCTAAGATAGAAGGTAAAGATTTTTTTTTAATCTATATGGAATCCTAAAGAAGACACACCAGTGCACACATATTCAAACCAAAGCCACATAACCCTCTCCAACGAATCAATGGGATCCAGCTTTTTCTATAAAGGCCCATGGGAAATGCTTAGCAGTTGAGAACTGCTTCTAAAACAGTGAAGAGTTATGTTATTATTTTGTATGAGCACAGTCAAATCTCAATTATATGAGCTGTCAGAGGATGAGGCAGGTAAAGACCAAATCCTTTTGCCTGAAATCTGGTCTGCCGTACTTAAGTATATTCTCTGGATCTGTTGTTTCAGTTGTTTTTCAGTCATGACTCTTTTGTGACCCAATTAGAGTTTTCTTGGTAAAGAAACTGAAGTGGCTTGCCATTTCCTTTTCTAGCTCATTTTACACATGAGGAAACTGAGGCACACAGAGTTAAAGTGACTTGTTCAGGGTCACACAACTAGTAAGTGTTTGAGGCTAGATTTGGACTCGGGAAGATAAGTACTCATGATTTAGGCCAAGCATTCTATCCTCTGAGCCACCTAGCTGCCCAAGTCCCTGGATTAGGATAGATCATTTAATTTTCTTCATTTTAAAAGAGCTATTATTGGGTGTATGACAGAGTATGAACAAATAATTGTGATTTTGTTTTTACTGAATGAATTGTCTGAGCTCACACAAAGAGCCTAGAGACCCTTAAGACATCTAGCCTAACTTCCTCATTTTAAGGAAGAAACTGAGGTCCAGAAAAGTGAATTGACATGCACAGTAGTTATGAACCTGAAGGCAAATTTGCAGAGGAGCCTAGACTAGGACTCTTGAGGCCAGATTTCAAGTCCTGACTACATCACAGATCTGTGTCCTTGGGTAAATCACTTAACCAATGTGAACCTAAGTTTTCTCATGAAATAAGGGGGTTTGGGCAGGATGAAGGTATTTTAAGCCCTTCTAACTCTACAATCCAATGATACTAATGTTAAATGTGACTACAACTTAATTCGATCAACACACTGAATAAAACTTCAAGGAAAATACTACTAATCTAAACGGTTTTTTTTAAAGCAGAGTATATAATTTGAGGGTAAGATCTTTGATATCTATTTATCTTTAGAACATTTCTGGTTTGATAACATAGGAAATGTCTACAGGATTTACTGTGAAGCAGGACTTGTTATATCATAAATTCCAACTAAGCATAACAATTTGCCAGGATGTGGGCCTTGCTGAAGTAAAATTACTTTTTTTCTGAATTTCTAATTTTTTTTCCTTTGTAAAATGATTTAATTAGCGGCAAATGTAGAGAGTAGTATAAAGTTCTGGTTGGAAAAATGGAAGAGGTCATCTTTTCTAGAGATGAACTCAAAGAATAATTTCTTTCATTACATTTATTGAAGTCTGAAGTGGTAGCAAAATAAGAAGACAGGAACTCTGTAATAACATCCCTTTGTAAACGAACAGCTCCTACCACCTGATGGTAGTGGTATCTCCACCATGAGAAAAACTAATGTGAAGTCAAGGCTTAGAGAAAGTTAAAGAGCTGGAAAGGAAACCTCAGGTCAACTAGTCTAATATCCTTGTTTTACAGATGAGAGTAGTATAATGGACATGGGAGTAGGTCCAGAGGTAGGAAGCCTAGCTTAGAATCTTGGCTTTGACACCATTACCCTATGGGAAGAAACTCAGATGCTCTAGATTTTAAAATAAGGTCTGAAACCTAGGTCTCCTGAAATGTCTTACTGCTCTTAACTCTCTCCACCCTCCTGCGACAGAGAATTCTTACATCCCTGATCTTCCTCCAGCAACTGCTCTCTCCTCTCCAAGCTTCTCTGGCATATATTGACAAAGCTGCTTATAAAATAATTTGAAAATATTATATTTTTTACACACACAAAAAGAACTCTTCATCATGGAAAAAAATTAAAATTTCTTGGTCAAACAGTTCAGGAGTTTTCTGACCCTTGGTTTTGGATAACTTTAAAACCGTGACAGAGATATCTAAAGTTTATGGAAGGGAAGAGAGAATGATTGCTGTTAGGTTGTGGCTTAGACCCCATAAAGGCACATGACACCGGTTGCTTTTCCACTGAGGGAGACTCTTAGTTATTAAATTACTGGTTGGCCCTTGATTTAAACCCCAGATTCCTCAATCCCCTATTCTTGGGCTGAGGGGAAGGGTTGCCCCAGGAATGCAAACTTTTCACAAGAGCATAGGACTTAAGGGCTGGAAGGGCCCTATTACAGATGAGGAAAACGAGAACTGAAGACAGAACAACTTGCCCAATATCACAAAGGTCATAAAATAACTGCTTAAATTCCAACCCAGGACTCCAAATTCAGTGTTCTTTGCACTACTCATCCTATTCACAGAGGAGTCAAACATTAAATGTTGTCATGCTACACTTTACAAATGTTCACCCTCCCTACCCACCTTACTTTACAGAGGTGGAAATAAAGATCCAGAAAGATGAAGTCACTTAATTCTGACTCTAATCCTTATTAGCTAGAGTGATCGGGAGCAAGTTACTGAAGCCCATAGACTTCAGCTTCCTTCCCCTATCTATTAAATGGAAGTAATAATAATTGCTCTACTTATCTCAGAGGACAGCTAAAGAGTAAAACACTCTGAAAACATTAACGTAATATATAAATGTAAGTTGTTATTACTGCCCAAGGTCACACTGCTAATAAGTGGCAGAGGACTGAATTCTGTCTTGCCATCATACCAAGTCCTATGATCTCTTCTCAAGATGCAGCCTAAGATTAAAGGGCCATAGATTTAGGAGTTGGAAGGGACTTCAAGGTCCAAACTCCTCATTTTACAGATTATATAGTTTAGGTAGAGAAAGATTAAAAGGCTGGCCCAAGGTCACACAAATAATTAAATGGCAAGATTTGAATCCAGATCCCCTGACTCCAAAGTGGATGTTCTGTCCATTGATCCTCCTCCCATGGCTTCAATTTTCACTGTCACACCTTCAGAGTACCACAAGTGCGGGGAGAAGGGGAAGGGGGGCCGGACATCTTTCACAGAATGTCAGAAGTAGAAGGAACCTCAGGCATCCTTTAGCCCAACTCCCTCCTTTTACTGAGAAGTTAACTCTGGCTCATATGAGGAAGTGACTAGCCCAAGGTCACACAGTGAGGCAGTGGCAGAAGCTGGACTCAAACCCTGGCCTCAGGACCGGGAAACCAGCGCAGTTACCACTCCTCAGACTCCAAAGCATGTCTCTCGAGGGAAACTGAGGCAAGAGCTCCTCGACCAAGGTCCCGAGGCGCTGCGGGGGGAGGGGGGTCGGTGGGGCGGCGGCCAGAATGATGCAGCAGAATCTACCCCCCTGCCCCGCCCGGCTCCCGGTCCCCGCCCGGTACTACCTCTCGATGACTGAGGCCACCAGCTGCGGCAGCTCCTTCATCTCGAAGGCGGAGTAGGAGGCGGACAGCAGCGGCCGGACAGCCACCTCCCAGCCTGGGGCCGCAGCCGGGGCCGCAGCCGGGACCGGGGCCGGGGCCGGGGCCGAGGCCGGGGCCGGAGCCGGAGCCGGAGCCGGGGCCGAGGCCGGGGCCGGGGCCGAGGCCGGGGCCGGGGCCGGGGCCGGGGCCG
>NC_058132.1:55275006-55365493 GCF_016433145.1 Gracilinanus agilis
CGGGGCCGGGGCCGGGGCCGGGGCCGGGGCCGGGGCGGAGGCCGGGGATGGGGCCGGGGCCGGCAGGGCTGGGGCTGGGGCCGGAGCAGGGACAGGGGCAGGGGCCAGGGCCGGGGTCGGGGTGGGGGTCGGGGCCGGCGCCGGGTCGGGGGCGGGGGCTGGGGCCGGCGTTGGGGCAGCAGGAGCCGCCCCCGCCGCCGCCATGGCCGCCGTCCCTGTCGCCGCCACCACGGCCGCCGCCACCACAGCCTCTTCCCCGCCGCTCGTCGCCATCTTCCCTCTCACGACTGCGCCTCCTCCGGGGGCTTGCCACCGGCCCAGCGCCGCCTCCCGGGAGGGGGCGGAAGTGACGTGCGTCTCCGCGTCAGCCGGCGCGACGCGACCCGACGTGGGCAGTGAGCCGGAGACGCCCAGGGGACGAAAAGACAGGCCTCTTCACGGACCTCAACGATTGGCGAACGGATCCGGACGGCTGCGCCTGCGCAGAACGCTTCGAACGGCGCCCCCCGGCACAGAGGTTGTTTTTTTATTCGAGTACTGTGCTGCCTACTGCGCCTGCGCTGCGCCTGCAGCCTCCGACTACCCGTAGGTTTGGGGAGTTCGCTAATTATAAATATTCTGACGGTGGGATCCTCACCTGTGACAACTGGCGGAATGGCGGGCTTGAGGTGAGTGAGAGACATAGGAAACCTCAAAACTCTCAAGATCCCGGGACCGAGTTCTTTTCTTTCTTTTTTTTTTTTTAAACCTAGGGAATAAGCGGCCCAGAGAGAGTGAGAGAATTGCACGAGGTCCCACAGCGAGCGTGTGGCCCAGGTAGGGCCAGGCCGCGACCTCTCTTCTTCCATCTCTTCTCAGCCCAGCACCCGGAGCCAAGGGATGCCCAGGAACATTCAGCAGCTGAGCAAGGCCTGATAGGGAGCCATCTCACCCATGTCCCCCAGCCTCAGCTTTCTGTCCTTCAACGAAGATTCATTTCCGATGCCTTCCTTAGCCCGATAGTTAAAGAGTCATCCGGTCAGTAAGCATTAGGCACCGATTACGTGCCAGGCACTAAGCAAGCGCTGGGGATACGAAGGAATATAAAGGACAGCCCTTGCCCTCGAGGAACTCAGCCTGAGGGGGAAGAAGAATAAAATGTATCCTGCATATATCACACACACATATATATGCACACATAAGCCATATATATATATACTAGGTAAACTGGAGGTAGTCAACAGAGAGAAGGCACCAGCATTAAGGTAAAAAGAAAAAGCTCCAGATGCTTTTGCTCAGTTTCATCTCTGCATGCATCCTCAGGGAAGTCAAGAGAGCTGTGCATTCTCTTTTTCCTTTCTTCTCTTCTTGAAATCTTCTGCCTGCTTGGTGGACTTGGGATCAAGACTCTTGTGTTTCCACGGAAATAAAAAGTGTAGGGAGCTGTCAGGTTTAACATAATTTGTGATCCAGAACTGCCAGGTGTTGGAAAGTGCTATGGCCAATATGTGAGGTTTCCTGTGAAGAGAAAGACTAGAGGAAGAAGCTGGAGTAAAAGCCGAACCAGTTGGGGGGGGGGGGGACGGGGACGGGAGATTAAGTGCTGGGCTACAAAGGTTTAAAAAAGTAGCCTCTGCCCCCAAGGAATTTATATTTTATTAAAGGAATCAAATAAACACAGATAAAAGTACATACAGAGTATTTTCTTGGGAGAGGATAGTAAATAAGGTGATCAAGAAAGGTCATTTGGAGAGGAGTGCCTGAATTGAACTTTTAGCCATTAAGTCAATAAACATTTACTAAAAGGCTACTATACAGGGGACAGACAGTGGACTGAAAGCCACGCCAGGCAGGAGGTCCTGAGTTCAAATATATCCTACAACACTTCCTACCTGTGTGATCATGAGCAAGTCAACCCCTTTTCTTATCCCTTGGAACCAATACACAGTATTCTAAAAAAGTAAAGGTTAAAAAAACTTTTTTAAGCCTGTGTTGTCAATTGTTGCTAATTAAGCCTACTGGGTTGCTAATAACTAAGCTCTGGGAATACAACAGGCAAAAAACAGTTTGCTAAGGATTCAAAGAGTTTAAAGTATGAAGGGAGTGCACTCCCTAGTGGACAGCTTGACCAAAAATCTGTGGGGAGAAATGGAATGTCACATAAAGGAAACTTCACTCAAAACAGTTTGAGGAGAGTAAGTACAAAGACTAGACAGTTTGGAGCCCAATTCTGACAAGGTTTAAAGGCCAAACAAGAATGTCATTTAATCTGAGAGATAAAAGGGTACAACTGGGGTTTCCACAGCAAGGGGATGACAGTGTCAGACTTGTAATAACTGACAACTGGCTAGTGGAGAATTTAGAAAAAGATAAGGCTGGAGGCAGGAGGAGGTTGTTATAAGTCCTACCTAGAAATAGTAAAAACCACAACTAAGGTAATGTCTGTGTTAGAAGAGGACAGATGCAAGATATATTATGAAAATAGAATTGATGATATGAGAGAAAACAGAAAGTTGGAAATAACTTAAGTTTTATACCTGAGTGATTAGAAGGATGGTGCCTTCCACAAAAATAGGATAAACAGTTTTGAGTATATAAAATTTAAAATAAAACATACTAACAAAACCAATGCAGTGAAAATTGGGAGACAAATGGGAAATTCCAGGAAATCTTTGAAAAATCTTCGTAAGAAGTTTCTCTGATAAAGATCTCATTTCTAAGCAACCTAAGAATCAATTCAAATTTATAAGAACAAGAGACATTTAATAGGCAGTTTTCAGAGAAAGAAACCCAGACTATCAGTAGCCATATGAAAAAAATGCTTGAAATCACTAATAATGAGAGAAATACAAATTAAAACAACTCTAAGGTACTACTTTACACTTGTCAAATTGGCAAGATTAGGGGAAGGGGAAAGGAAAGTGAGAAATGATGGAGTAGTATGGGAAAACAGGTCCCCCCCCCTTTACATCTTGAAACAATTTTTAATAATTTTTTGACAATCCATATACCTTTTTTTACATTTTTACAATTTTACAATCCATATACCCTTACTCCCTCTCACCCCTCCTCCAAGAAGGCAGGTAATATGATATAGGTTGTATATATGTTATCATACAATACATATTTCCATGTTTGTGATGTCGTGAAATGATACATATTGCTTACACTCCAGAGAAAAATTCATGAAAGAAATTAAATAAAGAATGGTATGCTTCAGTCTACATTCATTTAGGAACTCTAGCTGTTCCTTCTGCGTTGGTGGCTATCTTTTATCATCAAGAGTCCCTCGGAGTTGTCTTAGATCCTTGCCTTGTTGATAATATTAAGTCATTCACAGCTGATCATCATAAACTTCTGTTACTGTGTACGTTATTGTGGTTCTGATTACTTCACTTTGCATCACTTCATATAAACCTTTCCAGGACTTTTTTGTGATCACCTTGTTTGTCATTTCTCATTGCACAATAGTATTCCATTACAATCATATAGCTTAGCTTGTTCAGCCATTCCCCAGTTGATGGACATCCCTTCCATTCCAGTTCTTTGCCCAAAAAAAGCTGCTATAAATATTTTTGTACAAGTAGGTCCTTTCCTCCTATCTTTAATCTCTGGTTACTGTGGTTATTTACTACTGCATGTTGAATGTCTAATCCGTTCTGTTGGTCCACCACTCTTTCTTAACCAGTAACAGATTGTTTTGAAGGTTGCCCCTTTATAATATAGTTTGAGATCTAATACCACTAAGCCACCTTCTGGCATTTTTTTCTCCATTAATTTCCTTGATATTTTAGGTCTTTTCTTCTTCCAGATGAATTTTGTTTTTTGTTTTTCTAGCTCTATGATATAATTTTGGAGTGGTTTAATTGGTATGGTACTGAATATGTAAATTTATTTGGGTAGAATTGTCTTTTTTATTATATTGGCTCAATCTATCTATGAGCAATTAATGTTTTCCCAGTTGTATAGATCTGGCTTTATTTGTGTGAAAAGTATTTTATAGTTATGATCATATAGTTCCTGGTTTGTCTTAACAAGTAGATATTTTATATTGTCTATGGTTATTTTAAATGGGATTTCTCTATCTCTTACTATTGGGCTTTATTGGTAGGATAGAGAAACACATGATTTATATAAGTTTATTTTATATCCTGCAACTTTGCTAAAGTTTTTTAATTGTTTTTATTAGTTTTTTGGTTGATTCTCTAGGATTCTCTAAGTATACCAAAGAATGATAGCTTTAGTGCCTCATTGCCTATTCTAATTCCTGTAATTTCTCCTTCTCCTCTTATTTCTATAGCTAGCATTTCTAGGAACCAAGATGACAGCTTAGTAGCAGCAAAAGCCAAAACCACTTTGACAATGCTTCCAAAACTGATCTTTAGAAGGTATCTCAAAATGACAGAAGTCAAAGCAGGATGGAGTGAGGGGGCTCTCCCACTGAATACAGTTTGAAAGGTAGGCAACAAGAGTTGATTTTCATAGGATAAGGATGAACTAGAAGCAAAACTGCACACAGAGGAATGCTGTCTGACCACCACCCTACCTAAGCCAACTTTGGGATCCCAGGATGCAACAAAAGAGCACCTCACACCCATCCCTTGAAGTCCCAGGTCCTGGCATCAGCCTGCAGTAAGGTCCAGAAGTCCATAGCTCTGGGCCTTTTCAAGCCTCTAAGGCCACATTGATGACCTAGCCCCAGGGCAAAATAGCTCACTATACTGAACCCTGCAAGGCAGTAGAAGAGACAGAAGCAGCAAGCAGCTTTCAGAATTCCCAGTCCACAGGCAAAAAAGGTTAGAGAAATGAGCAAATAACAAAAAAAAAATTAAAATTTCTATGGGGAAAAAAGAGCAAAGAACAGAGCCAACAGGGGATCATGAGATTCAAGCAATCACATTCAAAACTTCAAAAAAGAATGAGAATTTGTATCAAGCTCTGGAAGAACTCAAAAAGGAATTCTAGAATCAAAGGCAGGTTGGAGAAAAATAGGGAAAAGAAATGAAAGTAATACAAAAATAAAACAACAAATTAAAAAGCAAAATTGGTCACCTGGAAAAAAGAGGCACAAAAATCCAATGAAGAAAAGAGTATCGTGAAAAGTAGAATGGACCAAATGGAAAAGGAGGATCAAAAAGGTCATGGTAAAAATTCAGTCTTTAAAAATTAGAATTAGGTAAATAATAGCCAGCATTTCTAGTACAATATTGAATGGGAGTGGTGATAATGGGCATCCTTGTTTCACTATTGATCTTATTGGAAGACTTCTAAACTATCCTCATTACAGATATTGTTTCCTCATGGGTTGTTGGGGTTTTTTTGTTTTGTTTTGTTTTTTAATCCTTACCTTCTGTTTTGGAATCAATACTATATATTGGTTCCAAGGTAGAAGAGTGATAAGGACTATGTAATGGAGGTTAAGTGACTTGCCCAGGGTCACACAGCCAAGAAGTGTCTGAGGCCAGATTTGAACCCAAGACCTCCTGTCTCTGGGCCTGACTCTCAGTCCACTGAACCACCTAGCTACCTCCTTGCTCATGGTTTTAGATAGTTTCTGTAGTGCTTTTGGTAGGAATGGCTGTTGTATTTTGTCAAAAGCTTTTGGAAAACAGGTGTTTCTTGTTGATGGAGCTATGAATTAGGCCAACCATTCTGGAAAGCAATTTGGAGACTATGTCCAAAAATCTATTAAAATGCATATTATTTAACTTGGCAATATTGCTACTAGGTCTATACCCCCAAAAGAAATCAAATAAAGAGGGAAATGACTCATATTAAAAAAAAAAAAAAAAAAAAAAAAAAAAAAAAGATTTACAGCAGCTCTTTTTGTGAAAGCAAAGAATTAGAAACTAATGGGGGGCATGGGTAAGTATCAAATTTTGTTATATTTTTGTGATGGAATACTATTGTGCTTTAAGAAATGATGAAGGGGATAGTTTTAGAAAAACCTGGAAAGGCTGGTATGAACTGATACAGAACAAAGGGAACAATTTATACAATACAATAACAACTATATTATAAATTCACACAACTTTGAAAGACTTGGGAATTCTAATCAACACAATGGAACCAATCACAGCCCCAGGAGATTTCATAATGAAACAAACTGAACCTTCCAGAAAGAGGGATGATAGACTCAAAAGAGTACAAATAGTAGCAATTGGGGAGAAGGGGGAGGTAATAGCTAATGTAGGAATTTGTTTTGCTTGACTATACATTTTTTAAAGGGTTTTTTTTTGTTTTTTTTTTTTACCTCTGCTTTCTCAATGGGCAGGGGAGGGAAAATTTGGAACTGAAAAAAAAAATTGAATTTAAAAAATAACAATAACAAATAGGAACTTTAGGAAGTGGGACATACTGTGGAAGCAAACCCAGTTCCAGAAAATGAGACTAAAACCAAAGGAAGTTATAAATGCTGGAGACTATCAGCTATCATAAAACTTAGTGAATTAGACGAGAGAAGTGGGAGAATTATGAACTATTGCTATAGGGATTAAAAAGTATGAAAACTGGTCTTTGTTTTCAAGGAGGAAGCCAACATAAGAAAATCCAGTTCCTACTAGTTCCAGGACCCCTTGATTACGGGCTACAGGAAGCAAACGAGACCTTCACTGGTCACCCACACTGAAAGCAGAAACCTATCTGTTGAAAAAAAGCTGTAGAGAAAAAGAATCATTTAGAAAAGTAAAAGAATCAGGGAAACAGAGATCACAGCAACCTGATACTAGAATATTTCCAGCAGGGTACAGGCAACAAAGCAGAACTTTCTAATACTAAAGATGTAGTCTGGATGGGCAGTCATGCTGGATGTAACTGAGAGGCAAGTCAAGTCAAAGAGCATGGATTAAGCATCTGTTATGAACCAGGCAAACACTAAATTGTTTCGACAGAAACTACCAACTTCGGGGCCCCTTCCAGGAAATAGAGCTGGGAACAGAAATCATCAAAGTTCCCTAAAACCTGAAGTCCTCATCATTTACCTACAGTCTCTTCCACCTTGACATTGATGGAACCTCTTGCAAGAATAATGACAGTTGAAAATGTGGTGTGCCCTGGTTGGACAGTATATAACAAGTGACCATTACATTATACTCAAAAGAGATATTTGAGGGAGTCAACCTATGAAAGGACAAGTGCTTGGCAGACTAATAGACAAGGACCATCTATCCACATTTGCAATATGTCAGGGTAAGTTTGAAGTTTAAAGAAATTCTTAGCTTCAGGAGGGTTACCTTGCTGTGAAGATGAGATTAACTCTACCCTGCCTATTTTTAGATTTAATCACCAAAAGTGTAAACACCCCACTTACACTTAATTCCAACCATAATTTTTACCCCTTTTTTACAGTGGCTTTGTTATATTCAAACCCAGCATCCATTTATAGACAGTCAACATTGACTGGACTCAATTTCACTTTATTCAGAGTATTATTAATAGGAGACTTCTGGCACCAAGTTGGATCTTAATGCCTGAACATCTTGACCAGTGGTTCCCAAACTTTTTTGGCCTACCACCCCCTTTCCAGAAAAAAATATTACTTAGCACCCCCTGTTACATACTATCACCGCCCACTTACAGTTATTCACTGCCCCCAAATGCACCTGTGACCATCACTGCCCCACTAGATCACTGCAGCACCCACCAGGGGGCGGTGGCACCCACTTTGGGAATCACTGATCTCAGACACAGAAAAAGAATCGGTTGAATGAGTTCAGCTGAAGAACAGGTAACATTCTTATTGTGTGGCTTGTTCCTAAGGAGCATCTATCTCACAGAATTTATTTTACTCTTAACCTTTCTGTGAGTGATTTAGGTGTATTGGTCTCCCATATACAAAATGGAGTTTTTGGTTCTGAAGTGAGCTGTCTGTTCAGAGAAATTTCTAACTGAGAAAAACATAGGTATCTGTCATAGGATGATAGTTATTGAGCTAACTCGACCCTAAAAGTCTTCCAGCACAATATCCTCATTTTATAAAGAAACTGAGGCCCAAGGTCATATAGATAGTAAACATCAGAGGTGGAATTAGAACTCAGGTCCTTTGACTCAAGTTCTATAAATTGAGGATGTATTTCTTAATGACCTCAAACAGATACATAACTGCCAAGTAAGCTAGTAATATATTTTTAGTCATTTAATAATTTTTATTACAAATAATACCAACAAGACTTCTGCTTCCAGGATAAGGAAAGAACATTCTGTGCTCACCCAAACCCATCTCCAAACTACTTCAAAAACTCAAAACAAATTCTGGAGCAGCAGGACCAACAAAAGACATGGTGAAAATAGCGTGCTACCCCCAAGACAATATAGAAGGACTGCAGGAATGACCTATCTCATTGTGGGGTATTGGGAGAAAGCACCTAGGGCAGTGATGGTGAACGTTTTAGAGACCAAGTGCCCAAGCTGCACCCCTCATGCCACATGTGAGGGCCCCCCCTTACCCCAGATAGGGAAAGGAGGAAGCACTCCCACTGAACTGCTGGGCAGAGGGGTGGGTGATAGGAGAAATACCCTCAGTCATGCATGGAGAGGGAGAAGGGAGCATCCTGCTCCAGCATGTATGCCATAGGTTTGCCAACACAGGCCTAGGGGAATTGGTGCAGGAAGGGAGGGTATCCAGCTTAATCCAGGACAGATGGCATCTGGATAGCTGCAAGTCCTCCCTACAGCAAGCCAGCCAGACCACTCCCTCAAGAGTGCATACTGCAGAACCCAAAGGCAGCCAAGCCACCCGCTCACAGTTCACACTGTAGAACCCAAAGAAAGCCAGGGTTCCCCAAGGACTGCATTAGACCACAATACGAGCTCAGAGTAGTGCTCCCATCACCCCAGGAATAATGCTGAACTTCAACAATTGGAAGGTCATGAAATAGGCTAGAAAAATGAGAGAAAGGGGAAAAAAACTGACCTTAGAAAACTACTTTAACGACAGGAGGTTAAAATACAAACTCAAGAATAGCAATGTCAAAATGGAAATATGTGAAAGGGTACCAAGCCCAAAAACAAAAAACTTCTGGAAGAGCTCAAAAAGAAGTTCAAAAATCAATAAGGGAGACAGAAGAAAAATTGAGAAAAAAAATGAAAGAGTCAACAGCTTAGTAAAAGATATACAAAAATTCACTGAAGAAAGCAACTCCCTGAGGGCAACTAGGTGGCTCAGTGGATTGAGAGCCAGCCCTAGGTTCTAGGTTCAAATCTATGCTCAGATTCTTCCTAAGTGTGTGACCTTGATTAATCCCCACTGCCTGGCCCTTATAATTCTTCTGCCTTGAAACCAATATACAGTATTAATTCTAAGATGGAAGTTAAGGCTAAGAAAGAAAGAAACTCCCTAAAAATTAGAATTGGCAAAAATGTTAAGGGATTTTCAAAAATTCAATGAAAAAAAAATCCCTAAAAATTAGAATTGAGCAAATGGATGCTAATGACTCCATAAAACATAAGGAACCAATAAAACAAATGATACCAACAGGTATATGTAATTAGAATATAGGAATGAACTGAATAATAGAATCTATAGTATTTACATTTGGGTTTATATAATATCCACTTAAAATATCAGTTTAATTGCCTCTTCTGATCTCTTCTGTGTACTTATTTTTAATTATTTATCATCCAACAACATTGAATATAAAATAAACTTTGCAATTAAAAAAATTATATTTAATTTCTAACATGGAAAGACAATCATCCACAGGACCTTTAGCTCATTGCTAAATTTGATACTGCCTGCAGTCACATGAAAATAGAACAGAGTTTGAGACTAGCCAGATAAGATGTCAACAACTTATGTAAACCTTGTTTTGTTGAACCCTCTTCAGTTTTTCTCTGATGGCTGCCAACAAGGATAGATAGCTGATGAAAGTCTGGAAGAAGTAACAAAAGCCAACATGCAAGAAAGTAAACCTAAGAAACCCAGATTTATTCCGTTAAGCAGCTATTGTTGAGACACTAACATAAGTTGGAGCACTGTTAACTGATTCCACATATGAATGAATAAATGAATAAGTAAAAACTGTATATGGTCACTATGTTCATGTGATAATGCTTCTCATGTAATTTAGTCATCATGGAAACCATCTGTCAGGTAATTTTCTGCAAGTAATGTGTGGATGGACATTATATTAAATGTAGGCTAGTTACCAAAGACGAGTTGATTATTCTGGATGAATTGGCTCTTAAGGACAGGAGATTGTTTTAAGTTCTGACAAACTATGACCTTAGGCAAATCATTTTATTTATCACTGTCAAGGCTTTCAACTTATGTGTCTTCCTCATCTCCTCCTACTCTCATTCTTCATATCCAGTCTGTTATGAAGTCTTGTCAATTCTGTCTTCTCAACATGTCACATATAGCCGTTTCCTCTGAAGAGAAGGTCTCTTATCATGGTACAGACTCCTCATCATTTCACAGCTAGACCATTGTAGTAGCTTTCTAGTTGGTCTCCCTGCCATCTTGACTCTACTCAGCTACCACAGTAATCTTCCTAAACTATAGGCCTGTCTGGGTATGTGTCTGTCACACACACACACACATTCTATAAATTCTAGTGGTTCTCTGTTATCTCCAAGATCAGCCTTTTGTTTAGCTTTTAAAGCTCTTCAGAACCTCCTGTTTTCCAGTCTTATTTCCAGTCTTTCCTCCACAACCTCAACAATCCAGTGACCTAAACTTTTCTTTTCCTTTCACAAGACACTCCTTCCCCAGACTATGCATTTTCCTTGGCTATCCCTTTTTATTTTTCTTGGAATGTTCTCCCTCCTCTCTAATTCCTAGCTTCAACTTTTAGCTAAAGTCCCACCTTCTACACAATCTGTTCCCAGTCTAATTTAATGTAAGTGCCTTCTCTCTGAGATCACCTCCAGTTTATCATGTACATCTTTTGGGGATGTAGTTTTTGTCATTTTCCCCATTAAATTATGAACCACTTGAGGTCAGGGACTAGCTTTGACATTCTTTGAATCCCCAATTTTTAGCACACTCTTGGCACATAGGTGCTTAATAAATAAATACTTCTTTATTTGACCTAACTTTTAAAGTTAAACTAAACAGTAGTTTAGTTAAACTAAAAAAAGTTAAACTTAAACTTAAAAAGTTAAAGTTAAAGTTAAACTAAACAGTAGTTTACATTCAGTTACAAGGCAATAGGAAGTCTCCAGTTTTTATTGAATGGGAGAATGACATAGATTTATGCTTAAGGAAAATTATTTTGGCAGTTATGTGAGAATGGTCTAGACTTGAGAAAGTGACGACTTAGGAGCCTGTTCATCTATTTAAGAGGCAGTGAAGGTTTGAACTAAAGTGGCAACTGAGTTGAAAGAAGGTGCTAGATGCAAGAGATTATTAATACTTCCTTAAGTCTAGATAGTAACAAAACAAATCATGTAGTGATTGCTGATTTCTTAGGTGTAAATGTTCACACTGAAATATTTCAGTTCTCAGGAGCCAGTTCAAGTAGGCTTTGGCAAACCCTAGGATATATAGGAAGATCATGTGAGGGGATAGTAGAATTTAATGAAGTTTTTGTTTGTTTCTAGAATGAGGGAGACTTAGATATGTTTGAAATCAGCAAGAAAGAAACCAGGGATGAATAGGGAGAGATTGATGATTGGCAGGGAGTGGGAGGGGAGGATCAAGGGCATATATGGAGAAGTTGACCTTTTCAGAGGAATAAAGTCACTTAGAAAGTGATAAAGAGAAAGGTGGGGGGGGGGGGGGGGGAAGGGCTCTTAAGTGAATAGCCTAACGTTTTCTCAGTAAAGAAGCAGGGTCCTTAGTTGAAAGAGTGAGAAGCAGTGGAGGTACAGGAGGCTTGAAGAAAGAAAAAGGACTGGAATAGCCTTTGTAGTAAGTTAAAGTAGAGGATCAGTTTGGTATAAAAAGATTGCCTTGTTGGCAGCTGGGTAGCTCAGTGGTTTGAGAGCCAGGCCTAGAGATGGGAGGTCCTAGGTTCAAACCCGGCCTCAGACACTTCCCAGCTGTGTGACCCTGGGCAAGTCACTTGACCCCCATTGCCTAGCCCTTACCACTCTTCTGCCTTGGAGCCAATACACGGTATTGACTCCAAGATGGAAGGTCAGGGTTTAAAAAAAAAAAAAATTGCCTTGCAGCCCGGAACCCAGTTGAAGCTAGACAACAGGAATTTATACTTTGCTTAGTCACTATGGCTCTATCACTTTCTCCATCTCCATTCAGCATATGAGTAGGAGTGGAGGAAGTAGATAATGGGAGTAAACCAGGGCTGGAGTTAGCAGGAGCTAAATGATAAGACAAGGGGGCAGCTACTTAACACAGAGGATAGAGCACCAGGCCTGGAGATGGGAGGCCCTGGGTTCAAATCTAGCCTCATACACTTCCTAGCAATGTGGCCTTGGTCAAGTTACTTAACCCCAGCTACCTAGCCCCTACTGCTCTTCAGCCTTGGAATCGATATTTTGTATCGGTTCTAGGAGAAATAAATAACAGGATATAAAAAAAAAATGATAGGACAAAGAACTGAGAGATTCACAAGGAGATAACAGAATTGAATTGGTTGACTATAATCAAGATTGGGAAAATTGGAAAATGAAGTCACAACAAGGGTAATATGAGAAAGCACTAAGTACTAGAAAGATTAGCATTTGTGATAAGAGAAGAGAGATGTATGGTAGAGGAATATCAGGTTTCCTTTGAGGAAGAATACTTGTGCTTAATGGTGAGTTCCAGGAGTATAACTTTCCCTGAATCTGACTGAGGCAAAATGAAAGACTAAGTCATGGAGTGGATTTAAGGAAATTGAAGAATTCAGGTTAATTTGGTAAGAAGTAGAATACTTTGAATGGATGAAAAGATGCTATACAGGAAACATTTCCAGATTGGCTGAAGAGATTCAGTCACAGGATCCAAACGCCTGGCCCGCTCCTTGGTGAAAGCCATTTCAGCCAAGCTCCTGAAGTGGTCGTTGTTTTGGGGGAGAAGAACCTTTATCTCATTCCCCACCTTTGACTAGAGGAAATCCTTGCAAACTTCAAAAGGTCTGGAAGATTTGGATTCATCATGGATAATCCTGGCAGTGTCTTTGAAACAACACAAGGCAGTTTCCACATCAGGAAAATAAATTAGACATGTTTAAGATGGGCAATTTTAGAACAGTATAAGTTGCAAACTACACCATGCCTGAGAGAAGAAAAGGACTTCCAGGAAGTCTCTCTCTACCACCTTATGTACTCTAATCTTCAGTTCATTTTCCCCAGGAATCTGTATGTACTTGCAGGAAATTGTGCCCATGGTTTAGGGAGAATATTTTGGACCAGTTCTTGTTACCATGCCACTTTGGTGAATATCCATTTCTAAAAGCTAATTGAATCTGAATGGCTAATTGGTGTCAACTGATAATGATTGGTGGAAGTATACCTGCAGGTGCTCAAGTCAGATAGTATTAGAGAAAACTCGGAGACCTCCTGGGATGATAGTGCTGGGGATGAGGCTGGATGGGGAAACCTAGCTTGCTCAGCTAGTAGGACTTGGGGATAGTATCCCCAGAAGATGTGCTAAAGTAGTAGAGCACTAAAGAGTCCTCCAGAAATCTCAAAAAGCCCTTGTTCCTTCAATCACTTTCTTCCCCCAGGTGTGAAAAACTTGAGAGAGAGAGCTCTCAATTCTGAACTTTTGTAAGGAGAGAACAATTTTTCTTTAGAAAAGAAATTCAATCAAGCTAATCCTTGAATTTTATCACTGAACAGTGGTCTGAGATTATCTCAAAGCTTTCGGTCTTTCCTGCCCCAGGGAAGGAAGCTCAGGATTTAAGACTTTCTTTAAAATTGTAAATTGACTGACTTAAAAAGCAAACTTCAAAGCTGTGAGATCTAGATAATAAATGTAGAAGAAATTGGATTTTGGTGGTGGGATGAAGGAATAGGGCTAGTTCTCATGTTAAATTGCCATCCACTGGTAGACAGTGCCTCATAGGGTAGATAGTTTTACCTTCAAAGGCTAGTCCACCTTTAAGAGATGGAATAGAGGTAGCACAGTGGATAGAGCACCAGGCCTGGAATCAGGAGGACCTGCATTTAAACCTGGTCTCAGACACTTCCTAGCTAAGTGACCCTGGGCAAGTCACTTACCCCAATTGCCTAGCCCTTACCTTTCTTTTGCCTTAGAATCAATACTTAGTATTCTAAGATGAAAGGTAAGGGTTAAAAGGGGGGCAGGGGGACTGAGAGAAAGCAAGGTTTCTAGGCCCATGAATCAAAGCTCTCAGGATCTCTCCTATGACTTTATTTGAACCTCTTCTATGTGTTTAAATTTGTGTTATGGTTATTTATGCAAATGCCTTAAAGGCAAAATGCTTATTCATCTTTATACCTCTTCCAAATAAAAATTGACTTTTATGATAGGAAATGTGGGAAGTCATTCCTGATTTGTCTGAATTATTAAAACATTAACTTTGTTAGGGTTAAAGTTTGTGACCTGAAAAGCCATCTACTGGGCAGAAGTGGAAAAAGAAGGGAAGGATAAAAAGGTTTTGGTGAAAACTACTGATGTCTGGAGATTTAACATTATCTTCACACTCTGATCTGACACGGACCACAAAACCATTTGTAAATGGTTTTAACATTTTGCCATTTGGAAAGATTTTACATCCTTTTCTTACATCATCATCACAGTTATGAGGTTGACAGGGCCTGCACTATTCTATTGCTCTTTCCATAATTATTAATGATAATTGCCAGATCTAATGACCATATCTCCATCATCATGACCTTCCCATAGAATTTGACATTGTTGACCCCACTCTTCTTAATTCCCTCTTTTCTAGGTTTTTGGGGTCACCACTCTTTCCTGGTGACTAGATATACCATGTTTATGTTGCCTAACCTCAACTGGGCCCTCACTGCTATTAGGCAATCTTCTTATACTTCCCTAATTAACTTACTATCCTGCTAACCACAGCAGCTCTTCCAAATCTTTTAATTTCTCCTCAAACCCCTCATGGCTTCTCTCCCCCCCCCCCCCAACCTCTCAGCTGAGAAACTTGCCTTATATTTTGCTGAAAAAAAATGAAGCCATTCCCCTAAGAGCTCCCACTTCTCTTCTCTTCCTAACCTCCTATAACCCAGAAAGATGCCACTATCTACTTTACCCCTTCACTCACATGAAGTGGCCCTTCTCCTTTGCCAAGGCTAACTCCTCTTCATACACAAGTAACCTCATTCCATCCCATCTTCTCCAATGGTTTGCCTCTTCTGTCATTCTCCCTTAATCTTTGATCTCTTGTTTACTGGCTGCTTCCCTATTGCATACAAATATGCTCATGCCTCCTTCATCCTCAAAAGACCTTTGATCCATCCATCCCCACTAGGTGCTTCCACTTTGATTTCCCATCACTCTAAACCAGTGATTCCCAAAGTGGGCACCACCGCCCCCTGGTGGATGCTGCAGTGATCCAGGGAGGCTATGATGGCCACGGGTGCATTTATCTTTCCTATTAATTGCTATTAAAATTTTTTTTAATTAATTTCCAGGGGGCTAAGTAATATTTTTTCTGGAAAGGGGGTGGTAGACCAAAAAAGTTTGGGAACCACTGATCTAAACTCTCTACAGTCTGGTTTCCAACCTTATCATCCAACTGAAACTGCTCTCTTAAGAGTTATCAGTGATTTCTTAATTGCCAAATCTAATGGCTTCTTCTCAGTCCTCATCTTTCTTGACTTCTCTACACTGTTAATTTCCTCTCCTTAATACACTCTTCTCTCCCAGTTCTCCTGCTATCTCTCGGACAATCCTCTACAGGAACACTTCCTGAACCTTCTTGATTTTAGTGCTGCTTATTTCCTATTTATCCTATATAGCTTGTTCGTCCTTTACTAGATTGTGAGCTCAAGAACAGATGTTGTCTTTTACCTTTCTTTGTATACTCCAGCACTCAGCACAGTGCCTGGCACATAGCAGGAGCTTAATAAATGTTTACTGACAGATTAAGCTTAAAAGTGGCAGTTAAGATTCAAACCCAGCCTTTCTGGTTCCAAGTATGTGGCCCCAAGTACACTGTAAATGCACTATTCCAACTTCATCTACACATTTCTGAAGAGATTCTTCTGAAGGATGTTTGTGTCTTCTTACCACATCTTATAGGTGACCTAAAGCACAAGTTTCTGATAGTTTGTAAAGAACATCCTGCAGGAGCATATCCAAGGACTAGGCCATGACTTCACTAGATTTATAGCTAGAGGGGTATAAATATTCACTTTTAATTTAAATGGGACCTGGCCTCAGATACTTCCTAGCTGTGTGACCCTGGGCAAGTCACTTGACCCCAGTTACCTAGCCCTGCTCTTCTACCTTAGAATGGATACTTATTATCCATTCTAAGACAAAAGGTACTTTTTTTTTTTTAAACTTAAATAGACTGGGCAATAACTGAAGAACTTCGCAAAGGCCCACTTGAGCCATCCTGTTACAGGAAACAACCCCTTCCCTACTCCCAACATCTCATTAGCCATTGCTGAATTAAAAATGGTTTAAAGATAAGTATATTGAGTCAAGGACTTGAAAAGGTTGAGTGCTATCATTTTTAGTTTATAAAAATATTTGCATTTAATATCAAAGTACTTTTAAGGCTCAGTTTGTGCTACCAACACCCAGCAAAGTCCATTCATGACCAAGATCTCTGCTTAAGCTTCATCAGGCTCTATCAAGTTAGAAAGATGCACTCACCGGCTAGTAGAGCATGAATTATCTGAAGATTAGGCTAGCTAAATTCTTAGAGGCTCACTACCAGGTTGACAACCAGATGAAATTGTATGACCCCAGAAATTCAAAAAGAACATTTGCTAAAGGGTTAGTTGTCAGTGAAAACACAAAAGCCTGGCAATAAATAAAGGGCCAAAGGAGGAGGCAGTCTGGAAGGCACAGAAGAAGTACATAAGATCTTCACAGAAAACAGGGCACAATATTTCTCTTTTTAGTCATAAGATATGAGGGCCAGGTGGGTTTATCACAGTTTTTTAAGTGCCAAAATATCATTTATTGGCATTATTCCATGTTATTTTAACAAATGAGATTTCAATGCTAACTTGCAAATAGTGGCATGCAACAAATTCTTATCAATCTTGACAGACACAACAAAAGTGAAAGTTAAAGACATCTACTACATGTCATCCAAAACAGGGCATTCACTTTCATATTAACAAAGAAACTAACAGTTGAAAAATGTGGTTAAGTCTTCACATCCAAAAACATGGTTACGAAAAGCCACTTAATCTTTCACATTAATAAGGCGCTTTACATTTTGTAGAGCTTTTCCTCAAAATAACACTGGGAGGTGGGTGGCAGAAGTATCTCCCAGTTTTATAGATGAGAATATTGAGACTCAGAGACAATAAATAACTTCTCTAGAGTCACACAGCTGAATAATGATATCAGAACAGATCTGATATCAATTTCACTTTTTTTCCCCACCTGTTCTTCCTATCTTAGAATCAATACTATGTATCGGTTCTAAGGCAAAAAAGCAATTAAGACTAGGCAGTGAGGGGTTAAGTGACTTGCCCAAGATCACACAGCTAGGAAGTGTCTTGAGATTTTAATCCAGATCTTTCAGTCTCCAGTTCTGGTGTACTATTCACTGAGCCAGCTAGCTGCCCCTAATAACTCTGTTTCTGGAATGCTGGCAGATATCAGAAGACCTTTGAACATATTATCTTAACAAGAACTGATTGTCTACTAGCACCAAAAAGGCTTTAGATTACCTAGAAAAAAGACTTTCTAATTATGAAAAAAATGTAAATCGAGGAAAATGTCCTGAAAGTAAATAATGCTTTTTATAAAGACCCTAAGAAGCACACAAATAGTAAATATTAGGTAAGGTCCAGATAATTTGAAATGAAAGAATTAGAAAAGCAGGAAATATCCAACTTCAAGCTGTGGATGACATTTCCAAACTTGCTCCTATGGTGTGAATAGTTTTCTAATTTTGTTGTTTTAATATCACAATTTGGCTATAGGTGAATTTGAGAAACTAATAGTTAAGTCTATAGGCAGTGACAAAGAGCCAAATAAATACATTACAATGTGAGTGAAAAGCATTCTGATGGTATGTGTGTCACCAAAAGCCACTAGTCTTTCTTTAAGCATCAAAGAACAAGCTTTTAAATTGATGGCCTTGTGGTCAAGAAGAGTAGAGGTACCATTTTGGCAGACTGTTGTAGATTTTAAAAAGGATCATTCTATCACATAGTCTAGGTCCAAGATAATCATTTTCAAAGCTGAGTGCTTCAAAATATTAAACCCATTGCTAGAATTAGAGGATCTTATAGACCAGTTTAAGAGCTACTAAGTGTACTAGAAAAAGAACATAAGATCTGAATTCCTTGAAATGTCATCTAGGCCTGAGTTCCTATTACTACTCCCCTAATAAACACAAGTCAGTACACAAGTGAACTCTACACATTTCTCACCCAGCTCACTCTGAACATAATAACGTACCATAGAGCAAGGATGATAAACATCTCTTGTTTTCCTAACCAATTGTTAATCCACTCACTGAATTTTTTTTTTTTTAAACAAACCATGATGGTTTGATCAGACCTGCTTCTCTGACAAGAGGAGGTAAACATCCTATGCACAGAATCCAACCCAATGCTTCCAAACATTGAAATCAACACCTTTACTTACAAATTGCCCGGTTCAGTTTACACTGATTTTCACTTTCTCAGAGGACCCTCTTTTTTCTTCTCTGTTATATGCATTCTGGAGTTGAGGAGGAAGATGGAACCTTCGCCAACCAAAAAAAGACACATACCATGGCTAGGCAAGCAATCACTTTTATTCAGAGACCTGTCCAGGGTACCAGCAATTTCACCAAAAGGCTAAAATTAGCAAATTTGGCCTAAAGACAAATCTACCCAAACTCACAGTACTAGTAGGGCACAATCATTGGGACCCTTTCCCTAGACTGAAATATCAACTTCCTGAGGACACAGGAATCCAGGAAATCAGTCTGTTTCCATAATGTGACAGCTCCCCCTTTTTTCAGAAGCCATACTGACGGATTCCAGTACCTCTGGAAAAGGGGAATGCGAAATTCAATCAACTATCTGCTATCCCAAGTGCTCATTAACCAGGACTAAAAATAAATAATGGATTCTCTACACATGCATCATTCCTCACCTATGCTAACAAGATTTAGGGTTGAAAGGATCTTGAGAGATCATCTAAACTCAGCCTCTCATTTATTTAGATACCATGTCCCAGAGAAGGAAATATAACTTGCCAAAAGTTAAATGGCTAACAATAATAAGCAGCAGAGCCAAAATTCAAAAGCCCAAATCCTGGGACACCAGATCCAAGTGCCTGTCATCCAGTTGACTAAAACATCCATTGGGTGAGATGAAGAAATCTGTTGATAGCTCTAAAAGGGGTAGAATCCTTTCTTCTCTGAAATCACAGGTACCAGACAGTTCAGAAGTCTTCAAAAAGTGTCACTTAGGATATACAGTAGCTTGTGTCTGACGTGTCAAAAGAAAGATGGTATTGGCTAAACGACAATAAATAAGAGAAAATTTGGAATCTTTGCTAAGTAATCATTTATACTATGAGTGGTTCCCCAGTCTGGACTCCAGGAGGGAAGACAAAAGACTAGGATGGTCCCAGAGAGACAACTTTTATAAGCTACCATCCCCATGGACTTACAGTGCTAATGTTTTGCATTAGAATTGAATGTAGAATATGTGAGTTGAACTTTTAAGATGAAGAAAATCAAGAGAGCTTAAGGGGAAAGCGTCAAGTTGGTAATAATTAAAAATTGATTTTTATGTAGCACTCTAAAGTTTGTAAAGCACTTTCCATATATTATCTCATTTAAGCCTCACAACAACCCTGTGAGGTAGGTATTAGAGGTATTATCATCCCCATTTTACAGATAGGAAATTGAGGCTCAGAAACATTAAGTGACTTGCCCATGGTCACAAAGCTAGCAAGTATCAAAGAGTGGATGTGAATTGGCAAGTCCAGTACTCTATCCACTATGCTGGCCAGGCTAACTCTAAGAAAATGGAAATTAATCCTTAGAGCATTCCATCCCCCAAACCCATTTACCACCAACCCACCCCAATCCCATGAGTAAAATCTGGAAGAAAAAACAAAACAAAGTAAAAAGTTTGGAAACAATGGGGGTGAGGGAAATACCGCTGTTTAGGACTTGTCAGAGGTGGGGGTAAGGGGGAAATCCACAATATTTTTCCAGATTTTCAGTACAATAAGTTTTAAGTCCAGTGTGAGATGCCAAGTCAGGTCTCCTAAGAGTTCGTCATAGAAATCCACGCCCTCCTTGGATAGACCTCTGGCTGAGATAAGCTTGCTAGGCATTTCCCAATATGCTTCCTAGCCAATCTGTCAAATCACAAAGGTGGCTTCTGGCCTGGCCCATGGCACCCCTCCTCAATGTTCTCTCTGAGGACATAATGCATCTTCCTTTACCGCCAAGCACGATTCAGAAGCTTCACCTGGGCCAGTCTCTTTGTGATCATGGTGGCAAAGACCAAGCCAAAGAGGACGCTGCTGATCAACACGTAGTCATAATCATCTTTCAAGACATCAAACTGTTTGGATGGGTAGACCCGGGTTTGGTAAATGTCTAGCCCATACGCCACAACCTGGGGAAGCAAAGAGAACCAAAACTGGTGAAGAATGAAAAAAATCATTCCACGCTCACAGTCTCAGTGGGGCCTGGAATCAGGTCAGTGAAAGGGAGAAAGGCAGGGATGCCTCCCAGAGGCAGAGGCTTGTACTCACCAGACAGGTACTCTCCAGGCCAGATGGAGCAGTGTAGATGCCTCTCATTCGGGAGATGGTCTGATTGTAATTAATGAACCTCTCAGCATGGATCTGTACATCTGGAGAATATGGGATCAAATTCTCCTCTCTGCAAAGCATCAAAGTCAGGATAACACTGAAGACCTCCACCAAATCCAAATAATTCCCAAGACCAAGGGACAGTAAAATTGTCTAGTTTGCATTAAGCATTCAATAGTAACCTCCAGCCTTGATTTCTGCTCTGAAGTGCTAGTTCCACCAAGTCTGAATACCTTCCAAACAGCTCCCTCTGGCTGTCCCACTTACCTTCTAAACACAATCTTCTCTCCTAAAAGTTGGCCCCTTCCCACCTCTCTACTACTAATTCTCTGAAGTGAATACATCAACCCAGATTCAGAATTCAAGTACAATTTTTCACTAATCCTCATCTCCCCTACCCATTCAGTAACCAAATTCCTGTCAATTCTACTCCCATTTATTTTTATTTTTTTTAACCCTTTACCTTCTGTCTTAGAATTAAATACTAAATATCAGTTCCAAGGTAGAAGAGCAATAAGGGCTAGGAAACTCAGGTTAAGTGACTTGCCCAGGGCCACACAGCTAGGAGATGTCTAAGGCCAGATTTGAGCCCAGGACCTCCTGTCTCTAGGGCTGGCTCTCAATCCATTAAACCACCTAGCTGCCCCTCTACCATCTTTTATAAAAGTTCTCACATCCAATTGCCTCCCCTCCCTTCCCACAGCTACAACTTAGTGAAGACACTGATTTCCAGTCTTCTGAAGTCCTGAGAGCTTTTAAACTGATCTCCCTACCTCCAATTCTCTTCCCTTTCCCTTTCTAATTTAACCTCACAGCCACTAATATAATCTTATTTCTATAAAAGTCTGACCAAAGATTCATCCTCTACTCAGAAACTTTTTTTGGCTACTCCATTGCCTAATTTATTCCATAAAATACAAAATCCTTACCCATTCTAGCACTGAAAGCCTTCAACGATTTTTCTGCAATGTACCTGTTCAGCCTTACTTCACACTATTCCCTTAAACCTCCTGCCCAACTGGACACCTTCTCATCCCTCCTTCTTCCACCTCTGAATCTTTTTTCACAGACCATCCCTTAAACATGGAACATACTCCCTCTTCTTCTCTGCTTTCTCTTCCTTCAAGGAGCAGTTTAGGGGCCATCTCTTCCATGAAGGTTGTGTGTACTTCACCCCACTCCCAGCAATAGAGAATTAAAGATTCAGAGCTGGAAAGGACCTCAAGTGGCCAGCTAACCAACCCCTTCATTTTAAAGAGAAAGAAACAGACCCAAGGAACTTACGGGACTTGCCCTTAAGACTTGCCCAACTTAATGGGACCCAAAACCAGAGTTCTGGCTTCAAATTCAGCAGTCTTTCCTTGGTGCCAAGCTGATTTATCCTTCCTGAAATTTTCCCAGAGAACATCACCTGAGTTTCTCTTCTGCTACTATCACATTCTTCTTCCCCAGTTAGTGCTGGTCCTTACCCTCAGGGTGGTTACACTATCATGTCTCATCATCACATCCACAACCCCTGACACATACAATTCACATTTCTATAGCACACATCTAACATTTATTCCAAACTTCCCTCAAATAGCCCTTTGAACTAGGCAGCACTTTTTAAATCCCATTTAAAGATGAAGAAACTGAGACTCTGAAAGTATTGGTGTGACTTGCCCAAGATCATACAGTTAAGTGGGTGTGCCATAATTTGAACCTGGGTCTCCTGATGCTAAATCTAATATTCTTTCCATTGCACTGAGAGATATTACAGATAATCAAGCTTTTAAAAAATGCATTAAATTAAAGTTTCAGGGACTTCAGGGAAATGTTGTACAAGGGCAGAAAAATAAATAAAAACCAATAGCAGCTGGCTAGAGGAATAATGTTTATATCATCTGAAGTGAGGAAAATATTTCCCAAGTCACATTAGGGTAGTCAACATAATACAACAGAACACTAGATTTACAGGAAGAAAAACCTATGTTCGAATGATGACTGGTACTTATTGTGTGTGAAATCTAGGGCAAATTCATTCATCTCTCTGAGCCATGGTTTGCTATAATAGCTGTAATAGGGGAATAATAATACTTTTACTACCTATCTCATAAGGCTATTATTGAAAAATCACTTTATAAACATATGGAAATAGGAGTTATAAAAACTATTACACCCATAAGGCTACTTCCTTCTCTTTTTTCCTCTCTGAAATACCCCCCAACTCAATCTTTTTCCCTGAAATTCACATCATCCTATTATTTCCCCCTCTATCTTGAATCTCTATTCTCCCTGTAGTCAGGGAGATGAGAATTTGGGGTGCATGTGAAAAGATATCCAAAAAATGGCATGTAAGTGCAATTTTATAACTGATCAGTTTCAATGACCATAGGTGACATACCTGTGTGTAAGAAACTTATACTAAATTCAGTATTTGCAAGTGAGGGCTCACTAAGAGTCCCAGGTGTTTCAAGGTCTCACCTGCTTTGCTCTGTTGGGATCTCAGGACGTCGAGGATCCAGCAAGGCCTTTGGGAGGGACAGAATTGCTCCTGAGGGTAACCCAACTAGAGAGAAAATAGAGAAATGAGTATTTTGATAGTTCTAGCCCAGGTCCAGTTACAAAGCTTCCTCATGGAAATCTCTCATAGTTTATTGAGAAACTAGTCCAAGGAAGAAGAAATCCTAATGAATAAGGAGTAACGTTAACTACAGAAAAAAAGTAAACCCAATAACAGAAACTTAAGAGAAATGTTGAGAAAGCTTTCCAAGGCTTTTTTCACAGGTCACTTCCAGAGACACTCAGGATTAAAGAGACTAAGATGTCTAACATATTTTTCTTGAGTTAAGCTGAATTTCTAAAATGGGAAATGCTTTTATAAAAGAAAAAAAAATCCTGCTGAACAGAAGCGTCCAGAAAGCACCTGGATTTATGTCTTTTCTGCCCTTCCCCTCCCTGATCCCTAACTACAGGATAATGTTTTGTCCATTCACCACTGAGAGCAGAACCCCAACCCTATCAGCCATGTGGTTGCACACCTGCCTGACACACGGGGTAAACATGAGAACAGGGGTAGCTGGGTAGCTCAGTGGATTGAGAGCCAGGCCTAGAAATGGGAGGTCCTAGGTTCAAATCTGACCTCAGATACTTCCCAGCTGTGTGACCCTGGGCAAGTCACTTGACCCCCATTGCCTACCCTTACCACTCTTCTGCCTTAGAGCCAATACACAGTATTGACTCCAAGATGGAAGGTAAGGGTTTAAAAAACTAAAAAAAAAAAAAAAGAGTGAGTACAAGTACCAATGATTGTGAACAATCTAGGATCCTTCTTCTGCACACATCTTATGAACAAATGAACAATGAAGATTTCAGCTGAAGAACTGTGATTCACATCACTTTCCCCATGTAAAACATGTACTTCACTTCCCCAAACTCAACGTCCAAAATTTTAGCAAGCCAACCCATCTTAAATCATTTTGGGCTCTAATGCTAGAATTACATTATCTTGGGCTAGAAAGGACCTCAGAGGGAATTTAGTGCAAATTAAACTGAGAAACATGAGGTCATTTGACTTCCATTTGAATATTAAGTGACAAGGAGCTCATTACCTCCAAAGTGAGCCCATTCTACTTTTTGGACAACTCTAAGGGTTAAAAAAAAACAACTTTTCATAATGAAGCAAAAATCTACCTTTCTACAATTTCTACTTAATCCTTTTTCCCCATGACAGCTTTGTAATACAGTTGTAAGAACTCTGTTGGGCAACTAGGTGGTATAGTGAATAGAGTATTGGGCTTTCAGATACTTACTAGCTGGGTAACCCTGGGCAAGTCATTTAACCCTATTTGTCTCAGTTTCCTCATCTATCAAATGAGCTGGAGAAGGAAATGGCAAACCACTCCACTATCTTTGTCAAGAAAACCCAAATGGGATCAGAAATGAACCCTATGGACTTTGGTTTGTGATCACCCTATTTGCCAAGGTCAAAGACCCTACACATTTCTGTAGCCCACTGATGGGCTGAGCCAAAGTCAATTTCATCTGGAGTTAATTCTGTAGGTTGAGGGAAAACTCAAATTCAAGAAAGAAACTATTTCATTTTAAATAAAAGTGAAAAGGAAGAGAGTTGACAAGCTTTCACAGGTCACAAAGCTAGACTAAGGTTCTTTTTCTGATAAAAGAAAGCCTCCCCTAATAACTGCAGTTGACATTTATTTAATGCTTTTTAATTTACAAAGTAGTCCACCAGTTGTAAAGTGCTCCAATCAAGTTGAAGAACAATTTGGAACTATGCCCAAAGGGCTATAAAACTGGGAATAACTTCTGACCCAGAAACCATTGCTAGGTCTATATCCCAGAGATTTTTTTTTTAAAAAAAGGATCTACGTGTACATAAATATTTGTAGCAGCTCTTTTTGTGGTGGCAAAGATTTGGAAATAGAAGGAATGCCCATCAACTGGAGAACAGCTGAATAAGTTTTGGTATATGACTATGATATCATACTATTGTGTTAAAAGAAATGATAAAAGGGATGGTCTCAGAAAAACCTGGGAAGACCTATATGAGATGATGCAAAGTGAAGTGAGCAGAACCAAGAAAACATCATACATGGTAATAGCAATGTTGTTACAATGATCAACTGTGAAATGATCCAAGACAAAAATGCTACAGAGAGGAAATTGATCAAATCTGAGTGCAAACTGAAGCATCCTTTTTTCCATTTATTTTATCTTTACTTTTTTAGCAAAATGACTAATATGGAAATGAGTTTTGCATGACTGTATATGTATACTTGAAATTACATGCTTCTCCATGGATGAAGGGCTGAAGGGAAGGAGAGAATTGGGAACTGAAATTCTTTTTAATGAATGTTAAAAGTAAATTTAAGTTTAAAAAAACAAAACACACCCCACTCTTTCACTTGAGCCTAACCTATAAGGAAAAGCATTCGGGTAGTATTATCTCACTCTTGAGAGGTGAAAATTGAGAAAAAGAAGAAAAAAGAGTAAAACTGATACCCAGACCCAGATGCCCTGACTCCCAAATCCAGGGATCTTTCCTTCATACTACAGCTACCTGTCACTACCTCCTCACTTATCTGGCCTATATTGAACTCTGCAAGCAACAGATATTTTGTTCTGACTTTCATTTTTTCCCTTAAAAGGGAATCAAGTTCCTAAGATACTTACTGAGTAAATGGCGGCTTGTAATGCCACGTTCTGTGATGGTGGCCTCCATGGCACTGATGGATGAAGGGAAGATATATGACTGCTGGAGAACCTGGGGGAGCTGCGGACGGTCCAGGGAGCTGAAGGCCGTGGCATTATACTGCTCTGTCCCTTCATACAGCTCCAGCACTGTGAACTCATTGCGGCGGGCCTTCGTGTTCCAATATTGGTACTGTAGGAAAAGGAAGACATGGCTTGTGATCTGAGGGGCATGCCAGCCTGTTCCATGACTGCTAATTAACCCAAATGATAAGGAAGGTTGAAAAATATTGTGCCCTGCTAAAAACAAAGAGCTCAGGGAAAATAGGAAAAAAAACATAGTGCTTCCCACTATCCTGCCCTCTACACTATCTTTCTAGTTTATCTGGTAAACTAAATTTAAAGATGGAGAATAGCTCCACATAATAGCCAAATGTCTGGGGCATGTGCTAGGAGGGAACTTGACTTCTAGGTAACCCCAAAACATTTAGATAAGTGAATCATTGGACTTTTAGAGGGAAAGAGGGAAACTAAATCATCTCTAAAAGCCAGGGAAGTCTGCCTCCCACTTCCACAACATACAACATCCAAGGGTCCTATCTCTAACCCCTAGGCTCAGCCATAGTATGCAGATATGTTCAATGTGCTAGTTATTCCTTACCACCACCCAATTCTCTGAATGCACCAGATGGACAGGTCCTTTTGCTTTCTTCTGTACTGAGGAATGGATGATACGCCCTGTGACACCATCAATAAGGTAGATGCCAATAAAGGTGCGTTCATGGTGCAGGTCTGTGCTCTCTGTCACCACAGCCAGCAGATTGGGGTTCAAGCTCTAGAGGGGAGGGGAAAACAAAAATGGCTCACATAAGGTCATTATGGGACCAACAATCTTCATGACAAGGTGAGCTGAAGGTTCTTCCTATTCCTTTGCAATAAAAGGCAGATGGGAATGAGGTGTCCAGGATCAAAAACAGTTGCTACAAATCATCTGTACCACAACAAAATAAAGCCAACCCTAAAACTACTGAAGATGTCAACCACTTTTGTTGATCTAAGATGGCCCTTTAAAAGGATTTTGCAATGCCTCTGTGTCACTATAAACATCAATGATCATAGACAGTATATATAAACAAGTAATTGAAGGCAAAGATGAAAGATGACCAAAGTAAACAGGTTTTGTGCAGACTCCTGGTCTTAATCCTGGTGCCTGGCTCTAGGTGTCCTTGATCCTCTACAGTCTGTGATCATCTAAGAGCTGCCACCCAAACTCAACACTACTTCAGGATTCTTCTGGGTACTCCATCCCTCCCTTTACTAAGGCAGGTCACAAACCTAAGTATTTAATTGAGAATTTTCATGAGTTACGTAGACAAAAATATTAAGTCTCTTGGTGGCCCACTCTTTGGTTACCAGTGTCTCTAACTTAGCTAGACTGGTTCTTAGACAACACAGGCTCTTGCACAGAGTAGTTAGTCGTCATGGCTTATGTTCTACCAACACACCTGAGAGCCATCCCCCACCACCCCAACCCTCCAGAAGGCATCAGAAGAGGACCTAAGTACAGAAACATATACTCTTATTACTTTTCTTTAATCTCTTTAGAGGACATAGGAGTGAGAGCCTCTATCTTCCTGGCACAGGGCAGGTATCATCTACCCTAACAACAATACCTTGTAGAGCACACTTCGATCACCCATAACTCGGCCCTGGGAGTGCACATGCTCACTGGTCCGTTTCCCTTTCACCGTCACTATTCTCTGTACCTCTGGTGGGATAGTCAGCTCCCAGCTCAGTTCTGTTGTCAAATCCTGAAGCAGAGATAAAGGAAAGTTTAGTTTTTAGCTCTCAGAAGATCCACAACTAGAACTGGTGCCTCTCAGAGAAAGTTTACAAGAAAGGCCAGTGTGGAAGTCATCATGGCTTATGGCTTATCTTTGTGCTAAAAAAAAGCAGGAATCAATTCAAAGAATGCCCCAAATGAGAGAAAACTTTCATTGGATCACCATAATTAATAGTAGTAATAATAATTAATAAAAGCACATTTATATAATGCTTCAAAGTTTGTTTTTGATACCATTCTCTCAGATAAGTAATACAAGTATTATCACTCTCATTTTATAGATGAGGAAACTGAGGCTCTGAAAAGTTGACTGAGTTACTGAAGATTACCCTGCTTATAAAAGAGCTTGAATCAAGATTCAAACCCAAGTCTCTGACTTCAAGTCTGACACTCTTATCTGCTACCAACATAATTGAAAGCCTATTACAACCTAAGTTCCTTTATACCAAAGGTTCTTAATCTGGGAACTGGGAACTTGAGTGGAAAAAAAAATTACATATGTATTTCAACACAATTGGTTTCCTATCTAATCTTTTGTATTTTATTTTATGCATTCAAAAACATTCTTTTGAGAAGGGGTCCATAGGTTTTACTAAACTGACAAGCTGTCCATGTCCAGGACACAAACAAGGTTCAGAACTCTTGTTTTAGCCTAAGGCCATGGCATAGAATCATGTCTTAGAATCAGAGCTCAAAGGACTCCATAAAATCTATACACTCTATATTATAGGCTTTAAGTATAGAAGGATGACAACTTATATTTTAAACCCTTAACTTCCATCTTAGAATCAATACTGGGTACCAGTTCCAAGGCAGAATAATAATAAATATCTGAGGTCAGATCTGAACCCAGGACCCCTGCCTGGCTTTCAATCCACTAAGCCATCTAGTTGCCTCCAACTTATATTGTTTTATTTCAGAATCTTCCTATAAAGGCAAAAGAGCTCATCCAAATATCCCAAGAGAAAAACATTGCCAAAAAGGAGGATGAGGCAGTGGGATCTGGGAGGAAAGGGAAGAAATAAGCTTTTATACGGTACCTACACTGTGCCAGGTACTGTGCTAAGCACTTCAGAAATTTTCTCATTTGATCCTCGCAAAAATCCTTGGAGATAGTGTTATTATCCCCATTTTACAGTTGAAGAAACAAAGGTAAAGAGAAGTGAGGTGACTTTCCCAGGTTCACACAACTAATAAGTGCCTGTGACAGGATTTGAACTTGGGTTTTCCTGACTTAACTTAGGTCAAGTTAACTTTCCTTAATTTAGGTTAGCCCAGTGCTCTAACCACCAAAAGCTACCTTTTCATGGGATATGTTATACCACTGAGAAGGAATTGGAAATAAATAACTGACTCTTCCATTCTGTCTCAATCCAATATTCACATCTTGTGGGTCATTGGGTTTTTCCATAAACATTTATTGACTACAATTTTTATTGTATTATGATCTGGAAAAGTTACATTTATTATTTCTGCTTTTCTGCATTTGGTCATGAAGTTTTTATGCCCCAGTACATGGTCAATTTTTGTATATGTACCATGTGCATATTCCTTTTTATTCCTATTCCTTTTTATCCCTATTCAATTTTCTATATCCATTAACTCTTAACTTTTCTAAGATTTCATTCACTTCCCTTACTTCTCATTTACTTTTTGGTTAGATGTATCTAGTTCTGCTAAGGGAAGGTTGAGGTCCCCCACTAGTACAGTTTTACTATTTCCTCCTTAAGCTCCTTTAGTTTCTTCTTTTAAAATCTGGAGGCTATACCATCTGCTGCATATATGTTAAATACTGATATTTCTTCATAGTCTATACTACCTATTATCAAGCTGTAATTATCTTCCTTATCTCTTTTAATCAGATCTATTTTTGCTTTAGCTTTGTCAAAGATCATGATTGCTACTCCTGCTTTTTTTTGTTTCAGTTGAAGCCCAACAGATTCTTCTCCAGTCTCTTACCTTAACTCTGAGTGTGTGTACCTGCCTCAGATGTGTTTATTGTAAACAACATATGGTAGGATCTGGTTTTTTATCCACTCTGCTATCCAATTCCATTTTATGAGTGTGTTCATCCCATTCACAGTTATGTTTGCAATCTGTGTATTTTCCTCCATCTTGATTTCCTCTTTTGATCCTGTCCCTTCTCCTTTCCCTCTTTCCCTCTACACCAGTGTATTGCTTTTAATCACTCCCCCTTTCCCACTCCCTTATATTACTCTCCTTCCCACCGGTCTTATTCTCCATCTACTTCTTTATAGGGCCATGTTGGCAAAGGCGTGGCATGAAAGCCCCAGAGTGCAGGAGGGGGCTGTTCCATTTCCTCTCTCCACCCTGCCTGAGGACACTTTTCACATGCCTTGCCCCTCTGTCCTTCCATATTGAAGGTCCAGAAGGCTTGAATATATATTCTAGAAGGCAAGGGAACTGGGCTTACAACCAAAAATCACTTACCCATCAAAACTGACTACATTCTTTCAGGAGAAAGTGTGGTCATTTAATAAAATAGTCGATTTCTAAGTATTCCTGAAGAAAAGACCAGATTTAAACAGAAAATTGGATGTCCAAATACAAAACTCAAGAAAAGAATAAAAAGGTAAATGAGAAATAGAAAAAAGTTAAGGGCTTTAATAAGATAAAATCGTTTATATTCCTATATGGAAAGATGATATCTATAACTCTTCAAAACTGTTATCATTATCATAGTGGTTAGAAGTATACATAGACACAGGGTGTGCTAGTAAGCTGTTTAGGATATGTAAAAAAAATATTACAATGGAGGAGGGAGATGAGGGTGGTGACAGATAAATACTTAAACTCTCATTGGAATTGGCTCAGAGAGGGAAAAACAGCCAGATTCATGGGGTACAGAATCCTAACCCTATAGAGAAGCAGAAGGGAATAAGAAAGAGACTGTTGGGGAGGGGGTAATATAAGGGAGGGAGAAGGGGGAGGGATGTGTTGATTAAAATCCTACAATAGCACTGGTGAACCTTTTTGAGATTACATGCCCAAATTGCAACTTTAAGCTGCCTATGAGCTCCCATTACCCCAGACAGAAGAGGAAGTGCTCTCATTTGGCTGCTGAGCAGAGGAGCAGGGCATGTGAAAAATCTCATCTCTATCATGAGCTCATCTGATTCACACAGTGACCCTGAATGACAAAGAGGGGAACTGTGACACCTATTTATGGTTCAGAAAGGTCAGGTCATCCAACCTAAGTTACACAGCAACTGAAGATGACATCTGCTCCAGACCTTCCCACAGGCTCGTCTGTCTTACTATGCCATATCTAACCTCAACTATGTCCAATTTACCACTTCTTTGTTAAATTTCAATAATATTTGAGTGTTCTACACTCTGCCAACAATTTAACTGCTAAAACCTCGGGCTTCTCTTGAAGGAAGAATACTCTGTTTTTTTGGTTTTTTTTAAACCCATACCTTTCGTCTTGGAATCAATACTGAGTATTGGCTCCAAGGCAGAAGAGTGGTAAGAGTAGGCAATGGGGGTCAAGTGACTTGCCCAGGATCACACAGCTGAGAAGTGTTTGAGGTCAGATTTGAACCTAGGACCTCCCATCTCTAGGCCTGGCTCTCAATTCACTGAGCTACCCACTGCCCCTAATACTCTGTTTTTGTTTTGTTTTGTTTTGTTTTTTAAACCCTTGTACTTCAGTGTATTGTCTCATAGGTGGAAGATTGGTAAGGGTGGGCAATGGGGGTCAAGTGAATTGCCCAGGGTCACACAGCTGGGAAGTGGCTGAGGCCGGGTTTGAACCTAGGACCAGGAGGCCTGTCTCTAGGCCTGACTCTCACTCCACTGAGCTTCCCAGCTGCCCCTAATACTCTGTTTTTAATATCGGGTTGAAAGTTACAAATTTTTCCAGCAAGTCAATCCCTAAGTTGCCCAGCTCACTACTGGCCCAAGTACTCCAGGAAGGGCTGTGATGTTCTCTGTAGGCCTTAAAGACACCTTAGGTTTATAGAGTTCTACTGAAACAATTACTTTTCTCCAATGGCTGATTATAGGCTCTGTACTAATGAGGCCAGGCCTTGGGTTTATTCCTGATGCACACCAGTAAACTTTGCTATTTTAGTACTACAAACCACAAAACCCATCTTGACCTACAGTCACATAAATGTTTGCTACTGCTATTCACAAAGGGGCCTAGGAAGGATAAGACAGCTAGTAGCCAACAATTAGGGAGTGGCTGAATAAAACACAGTAAATGATGGATATGAAGAATACAAATAAATATGCAAAAGTTTGTTATAAAATGATAAAGAATGAGTTCAACAAAATAAGGAAAAGACATACTCACTAAAACCATACAGAGGGTTATAGAAAAATCCCAAACAAATTTATCACTGTAATGACTTTGCTAGAATTTGTATCATACTAGTTTTCCAATCAAATCTGTTTGGATTTTAAAGTTTTGAGATTTCTTCCCTATTTTGTCTATATTTGTTCAGAATTTCAATAAACTTATTTTTTTTTATTTTTAAGAGAACAAGATAAAGAATACAACGGCAGAGGGGATGGGGTGCAGAACTAAGTAGCACCATTCTAAGTAGAATGCCAAGCCTGGAATTGGGAGGACCTAGGTTCAAATTTGGCCAGAGATACTTCCTAGTTATGTGACCTTGGGCAAGTCACTTAATCCCATTTAATTACCTAGCCCTTACCATTCTTCTGCCTTAGAATCAATTAGACCAGAGGTTGGCAACATATGGCTCTTGAGCCATATTTGGCTCTTTTGAGGGCCAGATATGGCTCTTTCTGCAGGAGCCATAAAGTCAAATTTTTTTCAGGCGCTGTTACAGGAGCGGCACTGTGAGTACTGTATGGCTCTCACGAAATTACATTTTAAAAAATGTGGCATTTATGGCTCACGGCCAAAAAGGTTGCCGACCCCTGAATTAGACTTAGTATTGATTCTAAGGCAGAAAGGGTTTAAAAAATAATAATAATAAAACACCTGGACTGGGAAAGTCTACACCCACCCCTAAAAATAACCCAACAAATAAAATAACCCAGTGATCCCCACTAGATTACCTCTTTCCTAAAGACATTATTAAAAAGGAAAGTTCCATCTGTACACAAATACTTGTAGCTACTTTATTTGTAAAAGCAACACTTTAACAACCTATTCACCCAACAACTGGGAAATAATAAAATACATTGTGAGGAAAAACAGTGTAGGAGAATGTATTACTACTTTGTTTAAAATGACAAAAAAATAAAAGAACATGGAAAGACACTAAGTAATGCAGAGAGAAGGCAACATCAGAACATAACACTATGGTTACACTAAAACAAAATGTTTCAAGTACACAAAAAGGCGGCCAACAACACAAAGTGATGAGAAATAGCATGATTATGTAACACTTTAGTTTACAAAGCACTTTGCAAGAATGACCACCCTTGATGTTAGTCATTTTACAAAAAAGGAAACTGAGGCTTGAAGGTTAAGTCTACAGACCCATACAGGATCAGGGCAAGTATCAGAAATCAAATCTCTTAATTTTAAATTCAGCAAAAATAAACTGTTACTGTCATTCATTTTTTTAAGTTCACATCTTTTTCTGGTAAATAAATTGCTATTAGTAGCAATCTTTATTTTTGTCTATTAATTGTTAGGTTTATGATTATTTTTTAAAAAACACCTCAATGGGATAGCTGGGTAACTCAGTGGATTGAGAGCCAGGCCTAGAGACAGGAGGTCCTAGGTTCAAATCCGACCTCAGACACTTCCCAGCTGTGTGACCCTGGGCAAGTCACTTGACCTCCATTGCCTACCCTTACCAATCTTCCACCTATAAGTCAATACACAGAAGTTAAGGGTTTAAAATTAAAAAAAAAAAAAAAAACACCTCAAGGCCTACATCCTCCTCATGGAAGATAGACAGTATCATCCTCCTACATGAAAACTAACTCATTATTTATTCCACCTCTAGGCAGAATGGAAAAAAACCATTGCTCCTCTGGATAGAGAGTAAGGAGTTATTGAGAACCACTCTAAATTCTAGCTTAGGCTGATATCAATTTGGGTTTAAAAATCTCCGATTCCTATATCAGACAAACAAACAAAAAGAGAAAACACAGGAGTCACTCTTCAAAGAAGAGAGTTTCTTCCTACCTTGCGCAGCCTGAATCCAGCCAAGCGGCCTTGTTCAGAATCTACAAGATAGAAGAAGATGGAAGGTGCCATTTCTTGTAATTGACGCAGGACATTCCGACTGGCTGGGAAAGCTGTGACCTGGGTGGAACAGAGTAGGAGAAAACCAAAGCAAAAAGGGAAGGAAAAAGGTCAGTAAGCTCTAGATCCATTTCCTAAGGGTTCGTGATCATCCTCCCTTCAAGGACTTCTTATTTGCTAAGAATGAAATGAAGTACAGAGAAATATATTTAAGTGAGGTGGTGCAATGTAACCAAGTCAGACAGACACAGTTATTATAGCTAATTATTAATACTAATATAGTAGAATCTCATTTTATGTGACCAATATCTTCGTGTATAATGGTGAACCTCATTATTCAATAAATATTTCTTACATGAACATACTCAAACTATTTATTAATTTTCTTAGGCCTATCAGAGCCACCAGCATTACTACTCTTATACTCTGGAGCCACTATTAATAACTTAATAACAGGGCAGCTAGATGGCTCTGTGGACAAAGCCAGGTTCAGAGCAAAGAGGACCTGGGTTCAAATCTGGTCTCTGAAACTTCCTAGCTGAGTAACAGTGGGCAAGTCACTCAACCCCCATTTCCTAGCTCTTACCACTCTTCTGTCTTGGAACCAACATTTAGTATTGATTCTAAATGGGAAGGTAAGGATTTAAATTTTGAAAAAAAACAAACTAAAAAACATTTGTGAAAAAAAGAAGCACTGCTCTGACTTAGACACAATTTGTTAGAAGCAAGAACTCCAGACAAAGACTGATGCGGGAGCTTGAGTTTGGTTGGCATAAAAACAATACAATGACTTGAAGCAAGAATGAGCATGACTGGGTGAACCACTGCAAGACTTTATTCCACTTGAGAAAATTGCATGGATTTAATGCATAATTAAAATGTCTAATTTTATGTATTTTTCTGCCTTAATTTTTTCAATTGCCAGTTGCATAAGCCTGTATTTGAATAAAACAAGGTCCTACTGTAATAAGGATGATAAAAACAGCAACAAAATGAAGGTAAGAGAGTTAATATACCAAAGAAGGTTGCTAAATCAAGAGAAGAATTTTGTAGTATTTTTATTATAAAGTTACTAATAGCCTTACTAAAAAACAAACTAAATCATTCACAATTTCACCTTTCATCTATTTTGTTGCTGGTAAATAAGCTTGTAATGAAACAGGGAATAAACCCGGAGGTTTTAGAGTGATACCAATAGCAACTCCACTCAATTTAGGACCCGTATTTAGTTCTGTCAACATCTATGACAACAAAAAAATTCTACCTAAGAAAAGGTGCTTTATAGAGAAACCGAACACTCCTAAAACCTGGGATGAGCAAGGAGCAAAAGCCAACACAGAGACTAGACCTCCCAGGGCGGCAGACCTGCCATGCAGGGGGAGTTACAAAGTACCTTGTACTCGTCATCAATCAGCAGCAGTGCCTTGGCATAGTCCTGGTCCATGATAGGCAGCAGCAAGGCTTGCAAGATGGGCCGCTTCAGCACAGGCGGAGCCACCTGGCTCCACTTTCCAAAAATGGGGTTGAAGACATACAGAGAACTCCTTCCTGTTTTCTAAAACAGGCCACCAGATTGGTCAGATTCTGCTTGAAAAGAAACCCACCTAACTGGGAAGCTATGGCTTCCTGTGTCTGCCCCTGCTCCCCAGGAGGACCTCAGAAGATCAGTTCTGTTCCCTCCAATATACAAAGAAAATGGGCCATCAACCCCGACAAAAGGAACACATCCTTGTGTGCCCACAGCATATATGTGTTTGGGAGAGAGGTAGGTCTGTTCCCCATAATAAAAGCTCATAATTTCAGTGAAGGTCACAAAGTGTTTTCCTCACCACAATTCTAAGAGTTATTATCGCCATTTTACAGATAAGAAAATAGGCTCAGAGAGGCTGGCCATTTCTCCCAAGGTCACACAGCCAATGTGGAGACCAAACTTGACCCTGGGGCTTCTAGCATTGAACACAATGTTCTTTTCACCATGCTGGTACTCCTCCTCCTCCTAAAAAAGGAACATGAGGCAATAGTGGGGTAAGGGGGTGGGGTCAGTCACAGCATCAGGAAGACCTGAATTCAGTCTGGCTCCTGACCTACAATTGTGAGTGTGACCCAGCAACTTTAAGACTAACTTATAGAAAGTGGCTGATCAGCATCTACGAAGGGGGACTCCACACCAGGAGTTCCCACCACTGATGAAATAAGAGTCTTGGTCAAACACAGATAATGAAGAAAGTATACCGACTGGCCTTTATATTCTTGTTCTCTGATGAGCTCCTCAGAATGACCGTCTACTCCAGGCAGAGAGACTCGGCAGGCACACCACGTAAGTTATTATAATGTGACTTGCCATGGGTCACAGAACTGGTGCATGGTAAGAAGCAGGAGCCGTAAGAACCTGGGTTCAAATGCTGACTCTGCCACTGACTAGCTGTGACCTCAGACCAGTCGCTTCACCACCTGGGCCTCAGTTTCCTCGTGTGTAAAGTGAGAGTTTTGGCCTTTATCGCTTGAGGCCCCTCCCAGCTCTGGAGCCCTCATACACTGTTAAATAGTGCCAGTGCCTCACATGTAGCTGGAGGAGAAAACGAAGATTTGGTTCTCCTATACTTATTTTGCCCCTGGGTCACGTAGTTACATCTTCCCACACATGACAAAGGCCCAGGGTACAAGGGAAGATGCCGCCCAGGACTGGCAGCCACAAGCCGCACCTTGTCCTTGACGAGCAGAGTGCACTGTGGGGGGTGGGGAAAGTGCGCAGTGGTTCTCTGCACCATCAGCTTAAAGGAGGAGTCCGGCTGGATATTCGGCAAGTACTGCTTCCACAGGATGGTGCCAGAGCTGCTCTCAATGCCAAAGAGCTGCAGGAGAAGCACAGACATCCAGCTAACAACTGGTGGGAGGACAACCCTAGTCCTCCCTCTCCATCTCTGCCACCTGAATTTCTGTCCCTCCTTCAAGGCCCCACTCAAATGCCCCCTCTTCCAAACCCCCTTCCCAGATTCCCCTAGATCAGTCATAGCCTCCCTCTTCCCATCTCCCAGAACACTTCCCTCGACACAGATCTAGACCGTGATATTGCGTTGCCATCATCTGAGCTTGTCTCTTAGGATCTCCCAGCCTAACTTTTCATCCCAGCATGTAGGTAGTATATTTTAGCTAAGCTGTTTTTGCTCTTCCCCAACTGTTCGAGGACAGTGCTCTGCACACAGCAAGTACTTAAAACTTGGATGAATGGCTCTCTGCCCCTACTGCCTCACTTGGGAGTCCTGTCTTCCTTCTTACCTTGCCTGAAGCTGTCACCATCACCACCATCTTCTGGAGGTTGAACTCATCCCTAGCCAGGTTGTCAATATTGATCTCATTCCTGATCTGACTCCGAGGCTTGCGAGCATCATAAAACATTTTCCAGAGGTGGGCGGTCCAGGCCTGCAGCAGGATGAGCTGGGAGGACAGGCGCTTCAAGAACATCCCCAGAAGGCCATCTGGTAACAAGGAAAGGGTGATGTGGCTAGAGGCCAGCCCCACCAAAATAGGGAGTCCCTTTGGGGATGCTTAAGTCATTCACACGCCAGGCTTCCAGTTCACAATTCATTTCCCAACCTGCAGCTCTAGTGTCTGATGCCAACAGCCTCTGGCAGGAATTTGAGGGGACAGAGGATCAGCCAAGCAGACCATAGCCATGTGGTTAACAGTTCCACCATTTTATTTTCAATTCACCACAGCCATTGGGAAGCTTCTGCTGTCCCAGAATTCTTTCCCTCACCATGAAACGCTGAACCCTTCTTGAATCCATCCCCTTTTATTTGTTGATCCCACCTTTCCCCTGATACTCTCACTACCTACCCTGTTCTCACTGAGGCTGGCCTTCAGCAAGTCCTTGACTCTAGAATGGAGGACCCACCCTACAGCCCTTGTCTACATGGCTAGCGCTGGCATTTCCCTCTTAGTTCAGGGAAAATGGGAGTGATTGGCAAAGGGACAATTCCTAAGCACAGCAAGCAGTGTGGGCTATCCTGCCCCCTCTGTAATGGCAGGGTTTGGGCCTCCCCAACAAACATCCCAGAAGAAAAGCCATCAAAAAAAGCCAGCAATGTGAGCAGGGAAAAGGTAAGAGAGCAGCAGAGAGCAGGCTTTACCTTGAATGGCTGGATCCAGGCGGCGGAAACAAAGAGCAAAGGTGAATTAACCCTTAAGGTACAAGGATAGGGGAAGGGGAGCAGGAGCAAGGTCAGAGACAGGCCTTACTAGAGTCAAGCAGTTTGGACCCCAAACACTGCAAGGGGTGGGAGCAGGGACGGCTCCAGAGGTCCACACAAATGGGGCCCTCAGAGGAAGGCAAGAGCGCATCACCTTGGGTATCTTAGATGCTGGGCACCTTGTCCCATGGGGAGTAGGGTAGGAAACCTGCTGAACTGCACTCCCCACCACCTTCCCCTCCAGTGAATGAGACAGAAGGCAAAGAAATGAAGGCCTGGCCACAGCCAAGCTGCCTCAGCCAGGAACAATGAGGAGTCTGGCTTTGGATCTAAGAAATTATGCTGCAGGAGTAGGGAGATGGCTCTCTTGGCCTAAAGGACAGATTCCCTCAGAGTCCAACAGAGAAAAGGAAAAAATATGCCCTTCCAATTCTAGTAGCTCCCAGAAGCACCCTTTCCTCCATGTCCTCCTGTGCCAGTAGGACAATATACTCCTCACCTGCCTTCTTGCCAAACTCTCCTTCTAGCTCCGCCTGGGCCCCAGTCAGGGGCAGGTCTACCATCTCCAAGCTCACTACTTCTGCCAGTGATTCCTCTCGGCTCCAGAGCAGCATTTTTCCAGCTGAAGAAAGATTCAACTCAATAAGGCAAAGCCCACCCTCCTTTCAATCATTAAGAAGAGTCCTGCTCCAGGGCCCATAGACATTGTAATCTACACTCCAGAAAGAATGATCTAACAAGGAGCTCCAAGGGGCAGGTTTGTGTCAACACCAGGGGAACTATCCAATTCTCTAGGCTTTCCCAAATTCTCCTGAGAGAACTGTAGCCCAAGGACCAGGCCAAGAAAATGAGAATGTTTGACCCAAAGAAGAAAAAAGTTTGGAGGAAAATAGGCAAGTAAAAGAGTGATTACAGGAAAGAGTGAGAAACGGGGAGAAAGAGGAATCAGATTTGTTCTGTGCTTAGACCCCAAGGTCAGGATTAGATGGTTTCTAGATTTGGGCAATTTCAAAGCGGTAAATTTTGGCTTAGTATAATGAAAAGCCTCCCCCACAATTAGTAAAATGGGCTTCTTGACAGAAGTCTTCAAGCAAGTACCAGAAGAGATTCCTACCCAAATTGATGCTATACTCAATGGTCCCTGAGATCCCTTCCAGCCCAGGGAGTCTTAAGATTCTAGGACTAAAGACTGCTAGATCACCTTCTGTCATTATACCAAGTCCTGAAGAATTGGTGGTGGGGGCTGTCCTACTCACCCAGCTGCTGAAGAAATAGTAGTAAGTGGTCATCTGTTTGCACCAGAGCACGGTAGCCCACTGAGTCATCCTTCTTCAGGAAGGCTTGGATATACAACTGAGGAGTGAGGAGAGAGAAGCTGTCAGTACATATCCAGAAGTAAAAATACAGGGAGATGTCAGAAATGGGATCCCAAAACAAGAAATACTGTCTAGGCCCCAAAAAGGATGATATTTCTTTTCTTTTCTTTTCTTTTCTTTTTTTTTTTTTTTTTTTAATTTTAAACCCTTAACTTCTGTGTATTGACTTATAGGTGGAAGAGTGGTATGGGTAGGCAATGGGGGTCAAGTGACTTGCCCAGGGTCATACAGCTGGGAAGTTTCTGAGGCTGGATTTGAAACTAGGACCTCCCATCTCTGGGCCTGGCTCTCAATCCACTGAGCTACCCAGCTGCCCCCTCAGGATGATATTTCTTAAAAGAAGAACAATGACAATGTTCTCCTCCTTACATTGTTCAGGACCCTTCCTTGAAGCTCAATGTTTTTTTACAGTATTATATCATTCATTCATTCATTCATTTTATCAATATATTCCATTGCCAGGAGCTGTCAAATTCATGACAGATGACAAAGTCACATGTGAATCCTGAAACCCACAAAAGCAGGCCACAGGAGGACGGAAATCCCACTCACACTCTGCTGTGTGACTCATCTCTTACTAACACTCCTTATTATTGAAATCATTGTGATCAATATTCCTATTCAGCCCCAGGGAAATAGAGAAGAACACTATAGGCTATTATTAGAGGCCCCTCTACAAACTCCTAGGAAAGTCCCACCTTTACATGTAATAATACAGAAATTCCCCTAAAATCACTTCATAACAAATATGTTATAGTGAATTAATGTTAAAGATTTTAAAACCCTAACTTAGATCTCTCATTCCTATACACAGGTGCCTGCAAAAACAGGCCAGAACAGTATCCAAGTCTTCCCCCTCTTCTGATCTCTGATCCAGAATGTTAACTTAAAAGCATAATGGATGAATTAATTATGTAAGAGCAAAGAATAATCATCCCTGACTTGATTGGTCAAAATGTAACTAACTATTGTACTAAAGCTGTAATGTATGAATTGCACCTAATAGATGGACAGAAAGTACAATTTCCAGCCCAATTACTCCATGATGAACATTTCTTGCCAAGCTTTTGCATCCTTTGTATAATCAAAGAATGTAGAATAATTAAGAAATTTCAATCAAATGATTTTGTATTTCAGGAGAAGTTAATGTATGACTTAATCCATTATCTCTAAGAAAAGATGTATGGTGAGAATGAAAATCATGCCAACATGTATGTAATCTTGAAGAAAAAAGTATAAAACAAACATAGCCCAAAGGCTGACCAGAGCAGTCTCCATGAAGCCTGCCTCGCTGAAGCTCAGACTGTCTCTCATGCATCATGCCATCCCACCTCCTCAAGACCCTGGACCTGTAGGAGTTTGATTCCTGCATTCCATTAAAGAGAAAATAGATTAGGAAACTAAGGCACAGAGCGGCTGACTCACTTAAATTTACATAATGAGTCAAAAGCAAAGCCAAGATTAGAAGCCATAACCACGGATTCTTCACTCAACAAGGAAAGTTTGATGTATCCCTTCTCTGGCATCTCGGTGTATTCCATAAGAGAAATACTCACTGAAATGGGGATCTAAGTGAAGGGTCTTCACTCCACTCACCTGCTCAGGCCGGGTCCCATTCTGCTCCAGGCTGAAGGTGATTGAGGTGTCCAGCAGCCGCCTTCCAGTCTCCGCCAAGTACAGGTTTATGTTATAAGTTTGGTTGGTGCAGACTAGGGCTTCCTGAAGAGACAAAGGTCACAGGATGATGACAGAGACCCAAAGAGGTAGGAGGCTGTAAGAGAATGGGGACCCAATGTATGGCCTCAGGTAAGAACAACCTCCAACAAAAAGGTCAAGTTAGGGGTTTAGATTTTAATCAGTATTATACAGGACTAGAGAGGAAGTTAAATCATGGAGCCAGAGGTGGCAAGGCCAGTGAAAGGGATCTATCAGGAGAGATCATCAGTTGAAGGTCCACAAAAGACAGTCGCTCAAAGCACTGAACTCTAGCCTCGTTTACAGGTTTCCCTTGGTGAAAGCCCAGAGACAAATGACTACTCAGTTTTTATCAGCCTGCCAAAACCCCAGAAGAGACTGATGTTTAAAGGAGGGTAGGGGGCAGCTGGGTAGCTCAGCGGATTAAGAGCCAGGCCTAGAGATGGGAAGTCCTAGGTTCAAATCTGGCCTCAGACACTTCTCAGCTGTGTGACCCTGGGCAAGTCACTTGACCCCCATTGCCCACCCTTACCACTCTTCTGCCTTGGAGCCAATACACAATATTGACTCCAAAATGGAAGGTAAGGGTTTAAAAAAATAAAAAAATAAAGGAAGGTAGGGGAAATCTAAGAGTTCACATTTCCTAAGTTATTGCCTCCCTCAAAAGCAAACACATGGCCTCCCTGAAACCTCGTTTGAAGGTGGACACAGACACAGGCACCAGCAGGGGGCCCCATGAGCCAGGAATCCCTACCTCCTTCCCTCACAACCCATAGTGCTTCCCAAACTTGGAGCAGGTTCTGATCCTGCCTCACCTGTGAGCTAGACTTGTCAGAAGGGGTCTTTGCTGGTGCTTCTTCAACACTTCCACCTTTCTGCTAAGGATGAAACAAACAAAAAAAAAAAATTACATACCAACCATGAAAACAAACGCTCCTCTCCTGAATCTTCTCATCTTCATCAATCTAAGTTGAAGGACAAGCCTATTTTTCATCCAACCTGGGATTTTTACATCATTCCCTCCCATAAAGTCGAAACAATTCCTAATGTTCCTGTGCATTATTTAAAAATTATTTTAAAAAAAATTAAAAAAAAAAAGGAGGAATAATAACAGTAACTCCCTCCTAAGGTTATTGTACAGCTCAAATGAGATAATATTTGTAAAGCACTTAGCAGAGAATTGGCAAATAGTAAGTAATAAATGCTTGTTCCAGAGTAGCTCAGTGTTAAGGACTCCAGGCTTGGAATCACAAGATCCTGGGTTCAAATCTGGCCTCAGACACTTCCAAGCTGTGTGAAACTTGGCAAATCATTAATCCCCACTGCCTGTTACTGCTCTTTTGCCTTCGAATCAGTGTTTAGTCTTGATTCTAAGACAGACAGTGATAAGGATTTTTAAAAAACAAACAAACAAAAATAAATGAAAAATAAATGCTTGTTTCCCCTTCCATTCTCAATGAAATAAAGATTAGCTCTTATTTGGCCCACATGTCATCATCCTAGTAATTATTCATGGTCTGCCTTCTGTGGCCAAAGGCAGTTCATACTACAATCTTATAGAAGGAAAACCACCCTAGTTCCCCATTATATGGGGAATATACTCACAGTTTCAGTACGGCAGGTCATCACAGCAGCAACAGTCTTCTCCCCACTGGTACCAAAGCTCACTAGAGCCGTCTGGGAAATAGGACAGGGTCAATTCTTAAATGATAATAATTTGTATATGAGCCAGTAAATGGAATGGAATGGTGTCTCCCTCCAAGAAGGCAATTAGGCCTGGGTTTGGAGAAAGTTCCAGACTTCTCTGGAATTCAATCCAAAGTTAGAAGCCCGAATCTCAGCTCTAATGCCTGGGAAGAGTCAAAACAAAGCTCTCAGTTTGGAGAGGTTAGCTTTTGAGATTATTCCCCAATTCCTATGATCTCCTAAATCAACAAGGATCATTTAATTAGTTTCTTCCAGACTCAAAAGGTTCTAAAGTATTTCCTTCTTCTAAGAGGAATGATGATGAAGAATTTCAAGGATAACACCTACCAAACTAGGTTCAGACTGACCTCGGGGAGGTAGCATTGATTTTGAACCTCAGGAAAAATGTCCCCAAAGCATCTAGTCCCTTGAGCTGTTTCCCCACGAGTCCTAGGAAACCTAATGATGCTTCTTACCTGGGGGAAGTTTCGGAGCAGACTTAGGCCTTCTGGGCGGTGCTGCAGCAGAGCAAAATGGCTGGGGGCCAGCTGCAAAAAGAACTGTGGTCTGGAGGCACCTGAAGGGTTGGGCTGGGTGGGTAGGACCCAGGGCTGGAAACTTTGGCCAAATTCTAGTTCAAGGGCCTGGGAGAAAGAGGGAGAAGTAGAGCAGTAGCAGACAAGGAACCAGAGTCCAAGGTTTATGTCACCTGTACCCTCATGGGGCCTCTGAGCACCAGAGTCAACCAATAATAATGGCTCAGGAGAGCTGAAGTCTAATCCACATCAGATTGCCCAAGGAGAGGCAGGGTGCAACATTCACTTACAATCCATAGATGGTAAAATTTGATAGAAGCCTAACCCTCCTTGGATGCTTCCAAACTCAGGGAGCAGATGACAGCTAGCCCTGGTGAGACTAATAAGTCGACTCTCTATGAGTCCTAGAAAAGATTTCCATCCCTCCATAATCCCAAAGGCCAAGTGTCCAACGGACATAAGAAGGCAGCAAATGCTCAGACTTCTCTCACCTGCAGTGGGGTTCTTTTCATCTCTTCCTCCGTCTCCAGTGCCAAAGTGAAAAGGGACCGTGTGCCTGGGTCAGGGCACACCAGCACAGCTTTGCCTACCACAGCACAAACCCCACTTAAGCTCTTCAGCCATGGCGCAGAAACCCTGACCTAGGAGACAAGACAGAACAAGGGTCTGTTAGACCACGGGCCAAAGTCCTGGCCATGTCCTGAATGAAAACACAAGTACCCTCCTTGTGGTTTGTTTTTGACCAGTCCTGGGATTTCATTGGTTGAAATTTCTTGTGAAAAAAACTCCTGCCAACACAAATTAGTATCTGTTCTGCAAATAGTCTTAAAAATTGGAAGTTCTGGGTTCAAATCTGAATTCAGACACTTCTTAGCTATGTGACCCTGAACAAGTCACTTAACCCCATATGCCTAACCCTTATTCTTCTGTCTTAGAGCTGTTAATAAGACAGAAAGTAAGAGTTAAAAAAAAAAAAAAAAAAGGCAGCAAGTTGCAGAGAAGCTACCAATCTACATTGGCATTGGAAGTTTCTTTACCAGCCGTTTCCTCACCATTGAAATCAGAGGTCTAGACTTAAAAAAAAAAAAAAAAAGAAGAGAACTTAATTAACTACCTAACAGGGTTACTGGGAAGAAAGCACTTTGCAAATCCTGAAGTAGTATATAAATGTAAATTATTATTATCATTATCCCCTAGCCCCAGCTTTCTCCATATTTGCTTGAATGTTCCTCATGGGCAAAGACCTTCCCCAGCTTTCACTGCATTACTCTGGCAGAGACAGCACTTTTCCTCCGCCCAGCCTCATAATGTCCCCAGGCCCTATTCTACCGGATGCAAAGAGTTTTGCCATTTCCTCCCAACCATGCTTGACACCCAGTACTGAGATGTACCTGCTGAACCATCTCACCATCTTCCACATGAAATTTCACAATATTCACATGACTGTTGGGAACAACTCCCAGGACCCACATCATTCCAGTGCCATATGAATACACCATCTGATACTGAACACTCTCACTAAGAGAAGAAAGAAAGGGCATGAGACAGCAGGCTCAGGACCATGCTCCCCACCACAAAGAGCCACTGAGATAAGCTCCAGGGATCCCAACATCCCTATGGCCACCTTCCCCCATACTTTCAAGTTTCTCTTTTTCAACTCAAGATCTTTGAATATCACCCCAGACCTTCCATATACCCACTCTGGACTACCCAATGACTGAGTTGTTCCAATCTTTTGATAAAACAGATCTCTGGGTTTGGTGGACCAAGCATGTTAGGAGCCATCTCTATCAGTGGACAATCATAAGTGAGTTATTTCTCCCTCTCTGAGCTTTCATTGTCCACGAAGAAATGTGGTATGGGCTTCCCTCCCTGCAAAGTGACCTTGAGATCTAGTCAAGTCCCAGAAGCTTAGACTTCAACAAGGTCAGGCATTAAACTCCAACAAGAGATGGCCCAATAATAAATGCTCTTGGAAGCTTGCTTGGTGGGGAAATGAAAAGGTCTTTTATGAAGAAGAGTCTATAACATGAGCAGGTCAGATTCAAGTCCCTACCTCTTTGGAAGCTGTTCCACCCATTTTTGGTGTCCATTAGAAAGGTAATGAAGAGTGAGTGTGGTCTTCTTCAGCACTGCCACATATTTTACCACATCCTGCAAGCCCACCAGGCTGGCCATCTGAAAACTGAACACAGGGATGAATAGGGGAGATTTGTCCAGAGAATCAGTCTGAGGAAAAACCATCTACCTCCCTCCCCTGCCGTGCCCTCCTCGCCTCTCCCCTCCAACCCCCTTTCTCCCCAAATCTCTAAGAACATAGTAGCAAGAGTCTCAATGGATGGAAGACAAGCTCAAGTTCATATACACAGAAGACAGTCACTCCTAGGCAAGCCAATACTGCTGTCACAAGGGCTATTTTTCTAACAACCTATTCTTCTCACTTCTTTTTATCAACCTAACATCTCTGTAAAGATGTTTCAGTAGACTAACAAAGCAGGAACCAAAAGCTGTGATCTAAAGTCAACAACGAGGCAGTAATCCTAGGAAAATCATTTAACTTCTGTGCTATCAATTTTCCCCTCACAAAAAAGAAAAAACAAAATCTGCCTGCCTTCCAAGATAAGTTAATGCAAATGCCTCAAAAACCAAACCAAATAGTAATACTTGTAAGCAAATACTTACAAAAGTTCAGGTGGTTTCTTAGTGTGGCATCCTAAAAAAGTAGCTGACTTGTCCCTTGTGTACCTAGTCTATCTCTGAATACCACAGTGTACTGAAGGACACAGGATCTGGCGTGTGAAGAGTCAGGTGTGAGGACCAACCCTGATACAACCTGGCTTTGTGATAAGTCCTTTGTTGTCTTAGAGCCCATTTGCTCATTTTCATTTATTTATTTATTTGTTTGTTTGTTTTTGAGACCCTTACTTTCCATCTTGGAGTCAATACTGTGTATTGGCTCCAAGGGAGAAGAGTAGTAAGGGCTAGGCAATGGGGGGTTAAGTGACTTGTCCAGTGTCACACAGCTGGGAAGTAAGTGTCTGAGGCCAAATTTGATCCTAGGATCTCCTGTCTCTAGGCCTGGCTCTCAATCCACTGAACTACCCAGCTGCCCCTCCATTTGCTCATTTATAAGATAGGAAAAATAGTCATTATATAGGCTACCTCATTGGGCTGTAGAAGATAAAGAATTTTTAAAGCTTAAAAATACTACTTAAGTTAGAATATTATTATTAAAGGTCCACTTGCATATTATACAAGAACAAAAGAGTATCAAGTACAGAGCTCTACACACAGAAGGCACTCAATAAATCTTTAATAAATGAAAACTATAGTTCAATAATTCCAAGCATTAGGGGAATATTCAAGACCTTGATAAGAATGTCCAATCAGAACTGTAATTTAATGAATTACAACCAGACAAAGCTAATTTTATTTCAACCAAGATGAAACAATACTTCTCCTACCTGCCGGACTCCAAGGACATCTCCCAGTTCAAGCCCCCAATGTTAGTCTCCCAGGAGCGTAGGATCCGGCCCCCATTGGAAATAGTGAGTGCATCTGGCAAAGAAAAGACTAGAATTATCCCTTTGCCCCAGTTGTAGTTTAGCAGCCTCCCAAAGACTTGAGGGCACTCTCTGATTTATAAAATCTAACAACTATTATGGAAGTACTTTGTCCTTTTTCCTATACCCATGTTGGCAAACCTATGACAAGCATACTAGAGAGGACTACTCCCTTCCCCCTCTCCACCATGCCTGAGGACATCACCCACTCCTCTGCCCAGTAGCCCAATGGGAGCACTTCCTCCCTCCCCTTTCTGGGGTGAGGAGGCAGTTCACATGCAGCATGAAGGGCGGTTTGGGCACTTAGTCTCTAAAAGGTTCGCCATCACTATCCTATACAAACTAAAACTGATGCCAAAGAGAAAACAAACATATACAGACGAGGAGACAATACCCTTTAGGAAACAAAGAATATCTTTTGCTTACCTTGACCATGAAGAAGCATGGCATCAATAGCTCCCTCTGGAGTACCCTTATCCACATGGCGCCATACTAAAAAACATGAAAGGAAAATATTGCTCTCAAAAGTGGAACAGAGGGAATGACAAACATCAAGACAGAGAACTTTATTTATAGAGTAGTCTCAGATGAAGTCAGGGAAAGGGGTGGGATGAGATTAGAGGCTGATATGGTGATAAGTATTGTTTCCAACTTTGCAAAATGAGAATGTCTATATAAATAAAACTTACTGGAATATGGGGAAAACCATTTTAGAAATCACTTTTCAGAAGTTTAATGTGAAAAACCAATACCTAAGTAAATCAAGGTAGTCTATGAAGCTAGAGGAAAAAGTAGTCTCTTAATGCAGATTGGAAAAAACAAGGATGACATCGTGGGTTAAAGGCATTCAGGACCAAGGGGAAGGTCTGATGCATACAGAAACAAACCCCAAAGGCATGGCATAGTAAATATTTATTCAAACATGTCATAACTAAGAAAAAAATACAAAGCAAAGTCTAGCTAGAGAGATGCTTCTTCTGGAAAATTTGTCCTTAGCACCGAGTACCCAGTGACTAAAGTGCACAAGATGTTGGCAGTTCAGTCCCTGGGTGTTTAAAGCATAATGAGGTCACTCACATATAGCACCCGTTCGAGAGTTCAATGCCGCAATCACATTTTCCTCTGTAGCCACCACTATTTTCTTTGATCCAGGAGCACATTCCAAGGAGGCAAATTTGAGCTTCCCAACATATTGCTGCCTCCTGAGTTGGGGAGGATGGGGGAAAGCAAGAACTCTAAGTTAATATTACATATATTGTTTTCCCAAAAGTTAAAAGAACAATACAAATGTAAGATGTTATCAGCAACATTAATGTATCTAGGGATAATCATTGGTTATTGCAAAGACCTGTTTCTATATAAGCCTAGAATATGTTCAAGTACAAAGAAAATTAAAAGAATCTAGGTATTCATTTTCTCATGTATGGGAAGAAATAGGTAGGTTCTAAGATCCCTTTCAGATCAAATATTCTATGAGTGATGAAAGAAGTATAGTCATGGAAAGAATATTAGAATGGGGAGCCCTGGCTCTGTCTACTTACTAGCTATGTGAAGTACCTTAGATCTCTGAATATGTCTCCTTATCTATAAAATGGGCATGATATTTACAGTATGAGCAAAGAAAGTGCCTTACAAACAATAAAATATTATTATTAACTTACATAGTTATCAGTATGCCTTTAACAAAAAATTTTAATAGTTTTTCTTTTGATTCAAGGGAATAACATACAAATAAGAATCCCAAAAATACTATATAGAAACTGACAGCATAATAGAGCATTAGGAAAAAGCTACTGCCATCTCACTAACAGATATCTGTGCACGAAATTAACTAGGCTGAATAATAGTAAAGAAAAGATATAAATTTTGCCTTTGATGAGTCAACAATCTAATATCTCCTCTTATTGTCACTCGATTTGGAGGGAAGGGGAGAAATTGCCCCAAAATCCCAGATAACTATTCAAAGATCCTCAAGAAGGGTTGATGATATCCTAAAATATTTTTCTTTTTTGTTATAAACTTAACAATTACCAACATAAACATTCCAACATACAAAGGACAAAAAAAATGATAGTATGTGAAATTGTGAACTTATTAGGTAGATTTTTAGAAAAGCATATTTAATTGAACATGGGAACAATAGTTGATGTCTCTTTCTAAATTTCTTATTGTATTCTCCTATGGATTTTACTGTTTTATTGATGTTCTTTTCTTAAAAAAAAAAAAAAGTTTCCCTCTCTCTTGTTATTCTATTCTCTCCTATAAATAGAAGCCCTCCTTTGTAACAAGGAAGAACAGTTGAGCAAAATAAGCAACCTCCTTTATGAAGGCAAAAATAATGGACTATAGTGACCTCTCTTCTAGCCCACAGAAGATCAGCTGGATTGAGAAAGCAAAATTTACACTATCATCCCTATATCATAACATATGCTTATTAGTGCCCATGGATTCAATTACTAGCTGCAATCAGAAGACTATTTGAACTATATAATCTGCTCAAATCTCTCCTGAGAGAAGAGTTCCACCAGTTGCCTGCTGGTTATTTCCTTTGAGGACCAGAGTGAAATAAGGAATGTCATCCACGATGAGTACTTCCATGTGCCCTGAGACCACAACATAGTTATGAAGGCCTGGCAAGAAACCTGAAATGACAGCCAACTGGGTTCTGATAAAAATACTGATTGGGTCAGCACTCTGGTCAATTAAATGTAACTGGCACTATGAATCTAAGCAATCGAAAAGACAACAGGGTTGCAGGGTGGCCCTACCTGAAACTCTCAGGATAATCAGTTTGATGTAATGAAATAAGTGACCCAAGATAAATAAGGACAAATCCAAAATACTAATGCCCCAGTAGTCAGAATTATTTCAGAACATGCAATGATAACCACAAAAAGACAAACTACAAGTGTGCATGAAATAGATTCAAAATATAAAAGTTCATATTATTTGTCAATACTATATCATAACAAAATCATGAGAAATAGCTTCATCTCAGACAAAATAAGAGCAGATGTTAAGGATGTACTTAAATCTGAAGAAAAAATTTACACTTAATACAAATTTGAGAACTGTTGCCTGATAATGAAAAGATGAAAATAATAATGCTGATATCTCAAATGATTTTGAAAGGAAGATAGGTATACTTAGAATGGAATTTTTAAAGCCCTATTTGTCAGGGAACCAATACAAATATCAGACCAATAGTAATTCAAAAAAGCCTAATTCTGCTATTGCCATAACCAAAAAAATGCATTCTTCTATGATAGTTGATCAAGAATGTAAAAACAATTCAGGACTTGAATACATAGTATATGCTGCAGCTGTTGCCACAGTAAAGAGCAAAGGAAGAAAGGTAGCACTAACTAGAAACACCTCCTAAGGTCAGTTATCAAAAATTACTATGGTGGATGTAGCTTGAGAAAATTATTGAAGACCTGAGGTAAAATACTAGATTATATCAATTCCTAGTCAGTTCAGATAACATGTAGTCTGAAGACTACATTATTTGATTAGAGAAAATAAAAAATGAATATCTAGAATAGAACCCAGAAAATAAAAAGTAAAACAAACTCTTGCTTACTGTGTATGAAGCACTGTGCTAAGTGCTGGAGATACATAAATGGCAAAAAACAACCATGTCTGTTCATATGAATGAAGGGTTTGTTTTATTTTTTATTTTTTTTAAACCCATCTTGGAGTCAACATTGTGTATTGGCTTCAAGGCAGAAGAGTGGTAAGGGTAGGCAATAGAGAGGTCAAAGGATCAAGTGACTTGCCCAGGGTCACACAGCTGGGAAGTGTCTGAGGTCACATTTGAACCCAGGACCTCCCGTCTCTAGGCCTGGTTCTCAATTCACTGAGCTACCCAGCTGCCCGGGTTTGTTTTAGAGTTTGTGATTAGGTCACATTAAGGAGGCTAGGCTTAAGACAGTGATGTAGATTATGCAGTGAAGTAATGGAAACTGCAACATATAACAGGCTGCATAAATGTAGGAGCCACTAGAAACCTAGCAAGATATGATCAGGTGACCAGCCTTCTCTGAAATGACAAATTCTCCATACTATAAGTATTAGCCCTGAAACATCCTTGAGAATTAGACAAATAGATTATGCTGAAAGAAAGGCATCATTAGAGACAGAAGTGTTGCCCATAAAATACCCAGACAGAACGCTAATCCATAAAAATCTAAGAATATTTTTAATACCTCTTGCCATGCTGAACACTCACATCTCCAAATTACATGGAATGAAAAATTTTCAAAGTATCAAGACCTTATGAGAAAAATTCCAAACACATGAGAAGAGGATGAGGTAGACATCATCCCATCAGCCCCAAAGATGTTCCAAAGATGTTTTCAATGAGTGTACAAAAGATAAGTGAACTTGTCTTCAAAAAAATTTTTAAGTCATTTTATCCACCCGGATAAATCCAAAAACATAAAAAATAAAATAGCAGTAGTAGGTTAGCAACTTATTCTTGGAACTATCCTATCTGAATCCATTCAGAAAGAATGAGAAGAATGAAATGAATGGTAATAATAGCTATTTACATGTAACTTTAAAGTTTGCAAAGCACTGTATCTCATTTATTTTCATCATCTCATCTGACTCTCACAATTATCCCATTTTACAGATAAGGAAACTGAGGCTAAGACAGATAGTGCACTTGATTTGCTCACCAACTAATAAGTGTTAAAAGGTAGAAATGAGGTCTCTTCTGTTGCCAAGTCCTGCTCTTTTTTCACTACACCCTATTTTTCTTTGGACCTCAGTTTTTCCTACCTAAAACATGGGAAAAATTATCTCCTTTTGCTGCAGCATAAAAATATTATATAGTTCTTATACTTCAATGATTTGTGATTTTGTTGACTCTCTCCAACAATACAAGTCACAATCCCTCTATAACTCAGTAAGTGGTTCAGGAACTGCTGAGGCCAAAAAATTCATCACCCTGTGGCCAACCTGGTAATGAGCTCCTCTAAACAAAGCCACCCATGTGGTCTGGCAAATGAGTGAAGGATGTCTAGTTTGAAAGGACGTGTCAGAGCTCACACTCTGCTGGAAGAACCATGAAAATCCAAAGTCATCTCAATGCCATGATGAAGCAGGTGAGCAAGGACTTTAATGGAAACACAGGAAAGCATAAAAATCCATGTAAAGGAACTCAGCTCTATAAATATTAGTTGGTCTAATTGGTATGCTTTAAACAAGTAAATTAATTTAGGCAGAATTGTCATTTTTGTTGCTTTGACCTACTCACGAGCAATAATATTTTTCCAATTGTCTGGATCTGACTTTATTTGTGTGAAGTGTTTTGTAATTGTGTTCATATACTTCCTGGGTTAATCTTGGCAAGTAGATTCCCAAGTATCTTATATTGTCTAGAGCAGGGGTCAGCAATGTATGGCTCTTGAGCCATAAAGTCCATTTTTTTTCAGGTGCTGTTACAGGAATGGCACTGTGAGCACTGTACGGCTCTCACGAAATTACATTTTAAAAAATGTGGCGTTTTATGGCTCTCGTGGCCAAAAAGGTTGCTGACCCCTGATCTAGGGTTATTTTAAGTAGAATTTCTTTTTTCTATCTCTTGCTGCTAGACTTTGTTGGTAAAATATAGAAATACTGATGATTTATGTGGGTTTATTTTATATATTGCAACTTTACTAAAGTTGTTAATTATTTCAGTTAGTTTTTTCAGCTGATTTTCTAAGTATGCCATTATATCATCTGTGAAAAGTAATAGTTTTGTTTCCTCAATGCCTATTCTAATTTCTTTTAATTTCTTTTTCCTTCTCTCATTGCTATAGCTAGCATCTCTAGTACAATATTGAATAAGAGTGGTGATAATGGGCATTCTTGCTTCATTCCTGATCTTACTGAAAAGGCTTCTAGCTATTACAAATAATTCTTGCTGCTTTAGATATACCATTGTTCATCCTTTGTTTATAAAAGGGACAATAACATCTCAGGATGTCTTGACTGGTGTGCAAATTGAGTTTTAAGTGAGACAAAGTTATACAAAATCATCTGACAAGATTTTAGCAAGACAAAAGTCAGTTCAACTGGTGATGGCCCAGAATGCTGTGGAACTTTGATGTCCTGACTAAGCTCTAAACATGCCACAGCATTTGCTTCAGCCACTCTCATGGCCATTAGAATAAATTGTTCTCATGTGCCCCTTCTGCTAGGAGTTTTCATATGCTTGGGATAGACCCCCTCCTCCCCCAATTCACCAGTGGATTTGAGGCCTGTTGGTTACCCTCAACCTGATTTAGCTCATCTGCTGAGAAAGTTTTACTGGAGTGTGGTGGCTACATAAGCTACAGCTTCTTGGGACCACCGGCAAAACATAGACACCAAAGCCCTGTGAAGGGCCTGGGCAAGCCCTCACAGCAGAAATACTAGTCTTCCCTAAACACCCTATACATCCCTTTAGATATACTATTTACCATTTATTCTTATGCTTTCTAGTGTTTTTAATAGAAATATTTTATTTTGCCAAAAGCTTTTTCTACAATTATTGCGATATATGATTTTTGTTGGTTTTTTTTTTTGTTATTGATATGGCAAAGGAACTCAGGACTCTTTATTTTTTAAAAGGCATGAAATAAATATTAATACAATGGATTATTTTTAAATGGATTTTATTTATATATATAATTTGCCTCACCTCCCCTTAGCTACCACACCCTGCTCAGAAAACTATCTTTTATAACTAAAAATTTTTAAAAGAGGGGGGGAAAAAAGTTCGGCAAAATTAACCAAGACAAAAAGTCTGACTGGAGCTGTAGAGTTCCACACCCATGGTCCCCTACCTGTGCAAAAAAGGAAGGGAGGGAGGGAGGTCCCTTCTTACCTCTCTTTAGGGGGCAAATTTGGATATTTCAATTTCCTAACACATAATTTCAATGACCATGGTGTTGTTCTTTCCATTTAAATTGTTGTGGTTATCATGTACATCCTTTTCCTAACTCTGCTGGCTTCACTTTGCATAAGTTTATTTATATATTTTTACTAAAATCCTGGCTTCAAATCTGGCCTCAGACACTGCCTAGCAATGTGACCCTGGGCAAGTCACTTAAATTTGCCTAGCCTTTGTTCTTCTGCCTTAAGAGTGTTACTAAGACAAAAAAGTATGGGTTTAAAAAAAAAAAGAAAAGAACAACAAAGTGCTATATGTAAGACTGACTTTGAGAACCTCAAAGAGAAGATAGCAAATGAACAGGGGAAAAAAGATCATGGAGAGCCAGCCTGACTCTCCAGATAAGGCAGCTAAACTGGAAACAATAACTAGCAATTTCCACGTCTTTCTTATTGTTATACAATATTTCTGAGAATTAGCCAATGTCACCATGAGGGCATTCTTAATGAAAATAAGAAAAAGAGTAAGGAAGGTTTTCATAAACCATATTCGATACAGACAACATCTTCATTCACATAACTGAGAGGTACAGCGAACATAAGATCACTAAAATTCCTTCATAGATAGAATCGTAGAGATGGCTTACTTTCAACAACCCTCTGACTATATCAAGCAGGACAAAAAAAATAGGAAAGCATATGCTTCCCATGTTTGCAATTGTCATAAAAGATATTCTACATAAAATCTAAATGGAAGTGGCATTTATTGAGATCCTCCAGGCACTCCTTTGTTGGTGACACTAAGCTGGGGGGGGAGGGGAGAGGAGATTACCTTTCCCAGATTACAATAAATTATTTCCCTTCATACAGTCTATGGTACAACCAAACTGATGTTTGCCAATCCTCCCACATGACGCTTGATTTCCTATCTGCACAAACTAATCTTATTCACAGAATGCATCCCCCTTCCCACAAAGTCCTTCCTCCCCACTCAGCCTTACTTGTTTCTTAGAACTTCTAGCTTCCTTTAAAAAAAATAAATATCAAAGCTATGAGGGTCTTAGAACAGAATTTCATTTAGAACAGAATACTGGATGGAAATCAAGTCCTATAAACGTCAGGGCTAAAAACAATGTAAGAATGGAGAATGTGGGGGCAGCTGGGAAGCTCAGTGAATTGAGAGCCAGGCCTAGAGACGGTAGGTCCTAGGTTCAAATCTGACCTCAGCCACTTCCTAGCTGTGTGACCCTGGGCAAGTCACTTGACCCCCTTTGCCTACCCTTACCACTCTTCTGCTTTGGAGCCAATACACAGTATTGACTGCAAGACGGAAGGTGAGGGTTTAAAAAAAAAAGAATGGAGAATGTCAGAACTGAAAGGGAAATTAGAACCTAGAGTGTCAGAGGCAGGTGGAAATTTAGAGCTCAGAAAGTCAGAGCTAGGGGGGGTGAACTTGGAAAACCAAAGTGGGAAAGTTGTGTGAATTCAGATGAAAAAATTTATCTGAAAAACAAAAGACCTAAAATATTAAGGAAATTCATAAAAAAAAAAAAATGAAGGTGGTTTGGCTATACCAGACCTCAAACTACATTATAAAGTGGCAACCATCCAAACAGTCTGGTACTAAGAAATGACACTCAACATGCAGTGGTAAATGACCATAGTAACGTAGTGTTTGAGAAACCCGAAGATGCTCTCTGGGAAACTGCTGGGAAAACTGGAAAACAGCATGGTGGAAATAAGGTATAGAGACCATCATTTCACTCCATATACCAAGGTCAAGTCAAAATGGATACATGATTTAAAATAAAGGGGATACCGTGAACAAATGAGGGGAGCACAAAATAGTTTGCCTGTTAAGACCTATGGACAAGGGAAGAATTTAAAACAACAAAAGACACGGAAAGCTGTGAGTTTCAAACAGAAAAAACAGTGGTTTTTAGCGTCAAGGGATACGGGTTCAAATCCCACCTCGCCCATTCCTGTGACCCTGGCAGAGCCACTTAGCTTCTCTAAGCTTCAGTTTCCTCATCTGTAAAATGAGGGACTTGGGCTCTGAGGGCTCTGAGCTCCCTTCCAGATCCAAGTTCATCTTGTGCCTCATTTCGCACAGGAGCCTGGCCTTCCCGGCCCCACGCGTGACCCCGCACCTGCCACCCACTGCTGTCCCAGGTCTCCCTAGGGGGCCTGAAGGATGAGGGCTGAGAGTGGAAGAGAAATCACTGCAGGTCGGTGACCCCTGACCCCCGAGTGACATAACTCGGGCAGGCAGGGCAATACCCGGATGGTGACCTCTGACCCTGAGGCTATGGGACCTGGAAGCCAAGCCGTGTCCCCCCTCCCCCCCCAAGACTCCTCCAAGCCCAGTGAAATACTTTCGCCCGACGTACGCACCAGTCAAACTTGCCCACTTGGTCCTCGTACACTGCCGCCGACAGGACCAGGAGTGCGGCCCAGAGCCACAGCCGAGCGGTCAGCGCCGCCGCCATGATGGGGAAACCGGCAGCGGGTCCCGACCGCCGCCAGCCCGGCATGCACAGCGCTTCCGGCCCAGTAGAATCACGGAGGGAAAAGGCGCAGGCGCGGGCGCCGGAGCTGGCCGTGGAGGCTGGGCACAGAAACGACGGGAGTAGGAATCAGGCACTCGCCAGAGGCACCTTGAGTCGTTCGCATCCCAGGAATCCTCGCGGCGCTGGGGTCCTCGTAGGCACCGCCGGCGGCCGCACGTGTTGGAAGCATCATGCCTAAGTCTAAACGCGACAAGAAGGGTGAGTGCTCAGGGTATCCGACCGGTCCCGGGGAGCGGGGGCCGCTGTGTCGAGCCTTTGGGCGGCTTCTAGGGAGCCAAGAACCCCGACCCCATCTCCGAGCAGCTCAGACCCTTCGCAGATTTCTCTGACGCTACGGTCATTGCTCCTACTTAACAGATGTGGAAACTTAGGCTCGGAGAGAGACAGGGCATTCCCTTCCTCCAACTTTATGAATGAAAATGGGGGTTTTGGTTGTGACCAATCAGCAGTTCGTCCAGGGTCACACATTAGTGATCCTGGCGGTCCTCGGACCCAGTTCTTTAGGTTTTTATCCAAGCTCAAGAGCGCCCTGAGGTCGCAATGAACTGTGTGCCTCGAGCAGTGCTGAGCGATTTGCAGTTATCATCTTTTTTCATCGTCGAAACAGCCCAGGAAAGGGGAGGCTATAATTATCCCGGTTTTATAGACAGGGAAACTGAGGCCCACAGGATGAAATGACTTGTCCAGTGTCACACAGCTAGTGTCAGGCAGGATTTGAACCCAGGTCTTCCTGATCCCAGATCTAGCGCTCTCTCCATTGCACCACTTAAATACCTCAGTTCTATTAACAAAAATCTTGTCACCCTACCTCCTGGAGTTGCCCCAAACGAGGATCGAGTAGAGGACTTTGCAAACCTTCCAGTGCTGGCCATAATTCTTGCCCTGTAGTGCTGCCCTCATAGCACTCAGGGAGGGGACACCAGGGACAAGGAGTATATAGTACAGGGAGATCAACAATTATTTGTTTCCTTACTATATACCGAGCTGTACTAAGCAGACACCTTAGATTCGGAGTCAGAGCCTGGATTCCAGCATCAGCTAATCCATGGAACTTTTCCTTTCTATTGCTTAGTTTACTTTTCAGTAACATGAAGGAATTGGCATGTGGTTTTTAAGGTCCATTTTAGTATTATTTGTAGTGATTATTTCTCTACCCAAAGTTATTTTATTATTTGCATATTATATATATTATATGCAGCAGATCCATAGTCCAGCTGAGTCCTGAACCTAGTTCCCATGATTTCCAAGCACAATTTTTTGTACTTACTTCCTCAATGCAACATATCTTTCTTTAAAAAAAAAAACAAAAAACATCTTCTATGTTACACTCCATACAGTGTATTGTCTAGGCTCTAGTAAGGGGTCTATAGACATACTTTGGAATTTAAAATCTCCATGTTGGGCTGAGTAAAACAGTGTGACATCCCCTGAAAGGCATCTGTCACCAGTTTTGGTGTGGGACAGTTAACCTTGACCTGCCTGGGTCACTGCTATGTCTATTTAGCTACCTGGAGCCTGTCAAAACTTAACACATGTACTCTTCTTTGTCCTAGTTTCCTTAACAAAGACTGCCAAGAAAGGCTTAGAACTCAAACAAAACCTTATAGAAGAGGTAAGTGGAACATCTTATAATGATTTTCTAACCCTCCCCTGACAGAAAGCCAACTGTTTGAGAGAATTGGGAGCAGGGCTATGGGTCAGGGAAACTCAACTTCTTAAAACAGTTAGAGAATCACAAAACTTTCAGTTCTCTTAACCACAGTGGATAGAAGTTGCAGAGAGGTAGACATGACAAGAAAATTGGTGAGCCCTGTTAATAGAAAGATTCAGGCAGAGGCTGGATGGCCCCATAGGCGATGGGAGATTTCTGTATGAGGTGAAAAAGACCATTAACAACTGGGGAAGAGGGAAGAAAGCATTGCTTGAGTGGATATTTGAAAGAAACTAATGATTCAATGGGAAAGAAATAAAGAGGAAAGGAATTTCAGATGGGTAGCATAGCCAGTGCAAAGCTATGCAAGTGAGACATGACAGTTCTAGGTTGCAGGAACTAGAATCAACAAGACCTGCTGATATGAAGGCTTGGAAAAGAGGGAAGAGTGTACTGTGAATCAGGTTGCAAATCTAAGAATTGAAAGGATAGTGACACCTTCTATAGAAATAGGGATTCTGCTCTAGGGAGCAGGGCCAGGCAGAAGTCTCAGCCTTCTGGTTTCCTAAAATGTTGAAAATTCAACAGATATTTATTATGTGCCTGCTGTGTGCACAGCACTGTGGTATAAGCTTTGGATAAGCTCTGGCCCCTCCCTCCATGGACTATGGTCTAATAGGGTTTAAGGTTAAGACACAAGGAGATAACTATGGTGCGTATTATTATAGGTTCAGGGACTTGGCTATTGCGGGAAGAAAGTGATGGGGAAGGACTGAGTTGCCTAACCCCTAGACCCCTTGAATCTCTCCACAGCTTCGAAAATGTGTGGACACGTACAAATACCTTTTCATCTTCTCTGTGGCAAACATGAGGAACAGCAAACTAAAGGATATCAGAAGTGCTTGGAAGCACAGCCGGTGAGGAGGGATCTCGGGGAGAGCTTGGAGCTGGGCCAGTGTGGGGTGGGGGCCACAGTGTCAGACCCTGACAGGCTCTCTTCTCATTGGGTGAACACAGTGGTTCTTGCTAACCTTGGGCATTATGATCATACAGGCGACTGCATCTTATCCCAACCTCCCAACAGAATAAAAATCTCTGCTGATCAAAACTGTTCCATCTTGGGGACAGCTTAGTGGCTCAGTAGATAGCCAGTCCTGGAGTCAGGAAGACCTGGGTTCAAATCTGGCCTCAGACATTTCCTGGCTATGTGTTCCTGAGCAAATCATTTAACCCCAGTATGGGGGAGAGAGAGGGAGGAAGGGGAAGATTGATTATATCCTGTATTGTACTCCCTCCCCTCGCCCCCAATGAACTGACTTTTATTAAATACTTATTACACTCTGGATACTAGGTGTACAAAGATGGGAAATGGCCCATTCCAAGCTCCCAAGGAACTTACATCCCAAGTATGAGAGAATGCAGAGCATGAGGGGCAAAGAGAACAATAGCTCATTTTTACAAAACACTTTCCTCACAAAAACCCTGTGAATTAATTCATGCAGAAATCATTTGGCCTACTTTATAAGTTTAGGAACTGAAGCCTAGGAATAAGGGACTTGGCCAAGGTCACACAGATAGGAGGGGAAAGAGTTGACACTGTATCCTGGCCTCTTGAAACCTATTCTCTTTAAAATAATTTTGTTTTTATAAGTACTTATAATCTGTATTCCCACTGTCCCCTTCCCCTTGAACAAATTTTATTTTGTTTATTTTTTTTTAAGCCCTTACCTTCCTAGGCTTGGCTCTCAATCTACTGAGCCACCCAGCTGCCCCCTCTTGAACAAATTTTAAACAAGTAATAAAACAAAAAATAAAACTCATCACAAATGTGCAAACAAATTCCGACATTGCCTGTGTCCAAAAATGTCCATCTATCTCTAGAAGGAGTAACATGTTTCATCCTCAGTCTTCTGGACTTGTGACTTATCACTACGTTGGTCAGAGTTCTATTTCTATATATAGGTCTTTGATCTCTTTTTTCCCCCCCACTTTGGGGACTAGGCCCAGTCAGTCAGTACGTGTCCACTGACTACCAATGTACATGCTATGTTAAACCTGGGGACCCAACTCTCAAGGTCTATTACATTACAGTCTAATGACTTGGTAATGATATAATTGGGTCAAAGGCTGTACGTGTTGCATACTAACTCTTTGGATATTGTTCCCAATCTCTCCAGAATAGCTGCACCAGTTCACCAATCCCTGAACACTGCATAAATGTGTCTGTTTTTCTAACAACCCCCCCTAGCATTTGTCCTTGTCCTCTTTGGTCATCTGTTGGTTGGTCATCCACTCTGGTGGATGTGAGCTAGAACCTCAAAAGTTAATATCTCTATATTAGCAACTTAGAGCATTTTTTTCACGTGCTTGTCAATAGCTCAGATATTTATACATCAAAAACTGATGGTTCATATGTAAATCCTATCACCTTGATGTGAGAGGCAGTGGATACAGGGGTGAGAGTGCTAGACTTGAATTCTAGCCCCACATCTTATCCTAGTGGTGTAACCTGGATCATCTTTACAGATCTTAAAGTGCTTTGTAACTGCTGATTTTTTAAAAATTTCTGCCTAATTCTAAGTTATTACAAGCAGATTCTATTTTGAAGTATACCCTTGTATCCCCAGCCCTGGATATGAGCAGCTACTACACAAGAAGTTGCTTTAAGAAGTTAATTGAAGTATAGATCAAAGCAAACAATTTTTCACTTAAGTTTATTTGGGGCTTTGTTTGGGTGTTTGGGTTTTCTATGATTGTTCTCTTACAAAAATGAACAATATGGAAATATGTTTTGCATGATACATGCATAACCCAGATTGAATTGCTTGCCAGCCCGGGGGGGGGGGGGGGGGAACAATTTGGAACATATAACTTTAGAAAACTTATATGGAAATTTGCTGTTCTGTGTAATTGGTAAAAATAAATAGGTTTGTTTGTTTGTTTGTTTGTTTGTTTGTTTGTTTTTAATGAATTGAAGGGGGCAGCTAGGTGGTTCAGTGGATTGAGAGCCAGGCCTAGAGATGGGAGACCCTGATTTCAAATACGACCTCAGACACTTCCTAGCTGTGTGACCTTGGGCAAGTCACTTAGCCCCCATTACCTAGCCCTTTCCACTCTTCTACCTTGAAACCAATGCACAGTATTGATTCTAAGACAGAAGGTAAAGGTAATTTATTCTAAAATTAATTAATTTTTTGGAAAAGAAATAAATTGAAGGCTCAGTACAGTCTAATTCCAGGATGATTCCTTAGGACTCTGAAGGTCTTCAGAATTTTTCCCATCCCCCTGGTCTTGAAGTACACCATGAAGACTTCCCAGGCTAGGGGCATCTAATTTCCATTTTTGTAATGCCTCAAGACTTACAGAGTGCTTTCCTCACAGCTTCCCATAGTATGGCCAGGTTAGGGACTGTCCCTATTTTAAAACTGGAGAAATGTAGGTAGAGGGACCTGCTGACAGACATACAGTGATGACATGTTTCCCAGTGCTTGAGTCCTGTTATCTTCTACCACCTTGCAGAGTTTTCCTACAAGGCCCAGATGAGATGCCTTCTTGATAATCTCATTGTCTTTGTCTTCAGGATTTTCTTTGGCAAGAACAAAGTCATGATGGTGGCTTTGGGCCGAGGTCCCACTGACGAGTATAAGGACAACCTACACCAGGTAGGTCCCTGCTCTTGGTTCTTCAAGAGGAGTCATCCCAGTACAGCTGACCTCCTTTGACCAGGTCAGCTACATACACCTCTCTAGAGTATGACTAGGAAAGAGTGAGTCCTGGCTTCTTCAAGCTCTTGGGACTTCTGGGGCCTAGGCCTAAGCAACTGGGAGGCCCAGTACTCCCTTCTCCATAGCCACAGAACACCTCCTCCTCCCCAGTCATTCACCGATTTCTCCTCAGACAAAGAAGCTGTTTCATTTTTCTGCCCTCAGGAGCACTACAGAATGGAAATAGCGTCAGTGTGGGATGAAGCATCTCCCTCACCCCATCCTGTATGGTTTTGATGTGTTATGGATCCTTCTTTGGCAGCATCTCTGCAGAGGATCCTGGACCCCATCCATCTAAGAATTTTTTTTAATCTATTCTTTTAAAAAGGATTACAAAGAAAATGAATTCTATTGAAATACAGTGATCAAAGTATGGGTCTGGATTGTTGTTTGTTTTTGTTTTTTAAAGCAAGCTCATAGATGTCTGATTAAGGACTCCAATGCTATAGGGAATGATCTCACTGCAAATTTTGTAGGTGGATTAGGTATCGCTAACATAAGAAACTGGGGAAATGAGGAAAAGAAGGCCATCTGCCCCTGGGCAGGACCATGGAAAGCACCCCCTAAACTTGGTGTCTTTGAGTGTCTTTGATCCTCTGATGTCTGGCCCTCATCCATCTGACTTTGCATTTTCCTTCCTTCCCTCTTGCGTTTTTTAGCTCTATACCTCTCCCAGTTTAACCTTTGTTGCCTTAACTCAATCTTTAGATTAAATTGGTCAAATGTGCCCTCATCTGCTTTGGTGGGAGAGTATGACTATGGAACCTTTTTACCTGTCAGTCTAAGAGCTAATGATTCTTTTGTGTACAAAAATAATTAAAACGCGTTGGCCAATCGAGGAAAATGTAGGGCACTGAATGGCTTCTCAGCAGGGAGATGACAGGATCAGGTTCTGGGGACTCATTGTGCAGAAAGTCCCAGAGCCACCCAGTAGTGACATGGATTGCCTTGCTAAGTAATGAGTTTCTTGTCCCCAATCCAAGCAGACTGGAAAACTCCTTCAGGAATGGTGTAGAGGGGATTTCTGCCCCAAGGTGGAGGGAGTGGGTCCCCCTTTTCTGCTCCTGGGAGCTTTCTTTTTGACTTTAGACTCTTTTTGTTTCTTGAAGGTCAGCAAGAAGCTGAGGGGTGAGGTCGGTCTCTTGTTCACCAATAGAACGAAGAAGGAAGTAAATGAGTAAGTTTTAAGACTGCAAAAGGAGTCAGAGCCAGGGACAGGGAGGGTTTTTGATTGAAGAGAGAAGCACACATGGCATCTGAAGAACTGTGTCTGGTGGCATCTGTTCCTGTCTCTGGCCAGAAGGCAGCAAGCTCCCAGCTCAGGCCCAGAGACTTGGTGGTGCTGGGAAAATTTCCAGGATCCCTGCCCCTCTTCATGTGTAGTAAATAAATGCTGGCTGGGTGCAGGGCAGACGACCAGGCCCTTCCTGTAGATCCTCCAGGGGCAGAGTTTCATTCTGACAGAACTGAGGTCAGAAAGACTGAGCTAAAAAATCAGTATGTCACAGGATGGTCCTAGCCCAGGCTCCTTCATCCGTACATACCCAGACTAAGCTGGAAAAGTAGTACTGAGCAGCATGGGGGTGCAGTGCTATCACCTCTGATCACTGGCCCTCTCAGCCAGGAATAAGTGAATTGCCCAGGGTCATCCAACCAGAAAGTGTCTGAGGCTGGATTTTAAACTCAATGGCTTCTCCATCACTGTATCCACTTAGCTACCCAGATACCTCAGACAACAGAAACAGCATCAAGCCTAGTCAGAATATTCTAGTGTCATTTATTAGGCTATTTAAGAAGAATATTAGGCTATTATTATCTTCTATTTAAGAAGGTCATGAGATCATAGCTCTAGAGCTGGAGATGGCCTCAAAGTCCTTCTAGTCCAGCCCCACCCATTGTATAGATGAAGAAACTGAGGCCCCAGAAGAGGAATTACTTGCCCAAGGGCACCAAGGTGGGATTTGAACCCAAAGCCAGTACTAGGTTTCAAAAGTGGCCATCTACTCAGGCTCAAATCCCATCTCTGACACTGTGTCTGGGAAAGTCAGTCTTTCTGGGCCTCAGATGTAAAGTGAACAAATTAAATGAGATAACCACTGTAGACCCACAAGCTCCAGATCCATGAATGTATGTTACAAAGACAAGGCAGAAACATCTGGCTCATGAGAGCCCCACACTGTGTGGCAGTGGCAGTCAGTGACTCCTCCCCTCCACTCTTTGTGCCCCAGGTGGTTCAGTAAGTATACTGAAATGGATTATGCCCGAGCCGGTAACAAAGCGACTTTCACTGTCAGCCTGGATGCAGGGCCCCTGGAGCAGTTCCCCCACTCTATGGAGCCTCAGCTAAGGCAGCTCGGTCTGCCCACAGCCCTCAAGAAAGGTAAAGGACACTGGGGTGAGGTGGGTGTTAAGAACTTGGCCTAAACCTCCCTTTTTAATTTTTTTTTATTACACCATTTAAATTTTTTATTAATTTATTTTTTTCGGTTACATGTAATTTTTTTTTTTAAACCCTTGTACTTCGGTGTATTGTCTCATAGGTGGAAGATTGGTAAGGGTGGGCAATGGGGGTCAAGTGACTTGCCCAGGGTCATACAGCTGGGAAGTGGCTGAGGCCGGGTTACATGTAATTTTTGACAATTCTCTTGCATTTATTTTTTGTTTTGGGGAGGCTTTTCCACAGTACATGATTTATGTTTTTCCTTTCCCCTTCATTTCCCCCCCCCCCACGCCCCAGCCAACACGCATTTCCACTAGTTTTAACATGTGTCATCTATCAAGACCTATTTCCATATTATTGACAGTGGTACTAGGGTGGTCGTTTCGAGTCTACATCCCCAATCATGTCCGCCTCAACCCATGTGTTCAAGCAGTTGTTCTTCTGTGTTTCTTCTCCTGTAGTTCTTCCTCTGAATGTGGGTAGTGTTCTTTTCCATAAATCCCTCAGAATTGAATTTTTGACAATTCTGACATAGGGTTCAGATTTTCTCCTTCTCTCCTCTCCTTTTCTTCCCCTCCCTACCCAAGGCAGTAGATAGTCTGATATAGATTATACCAGTGCTTTCATGCAATACATATTTCCATATTGCTCATGTCCTGATAGAAGCCCATAAAATAAAGATCTCATGAAGGACCTGAAGGATGACATGCTTTCATCTGCAATCAGACTCCAACACTTCCTTCTTTGGCTGTGGAGAGCATTTTTTGTCATAGGTTCCTTGTGGTTATCTTGGGAGCTTGCTCTGCTGATAATGGTTTAGTCCTTCACAGCTAATCATTGTGTAATATTTTTGTTACCATATACAGTGTTTTCTTGGTTCTGTCCACCTCCCTTTGCATCAGTTCATATAAGTCCTTCCAGGTTTTTCTGAACTCATCCTGATCATTATTCCCCAAGTAATGAACAATCCCTCAGTTTTCAATTCTTTGCCACTACAAAAAGAGCTGCTAAAATATTTGGTACAGGTAGTTCCTTTTCCCTTATCTCTGCCCTTGTCTTTTTAGAGGGGGTAGCCTCTGGGTGTGGAATATCACACAGGCTGTCAGACAGAGTTGGCATGATGGATGCCATGATGGATGGTTTGGCTAAATGGCCTTTTCTTCCCCTTTTGTCTTTTCTGTTCTCTGCCACAAGGGGTGGCCCAATAAGGAAGAAAGGGGAAGGTTTATGTTAAGAAAGAAATGATGATAAAGGAAAAACATTATTGGCAAAAAAGGATGAGATTGACTCCATCAACCTCAGAGAAGCTGCCGTTTGCCTTCACTGGCAGGCATCTCTCTTGATCCACTGGCCTCGTGTGGTAGTACTGAGGGACAGGAGAGCATGGGGGCTGGAAAGCATGCCAGTCTTGAAGAGGTGGCTCCTAACTTGGAAATGAGAAGCCTTTGGAGTACAGGCTGTGCTGGGGCCCATCTTCAGCCCTTGGAAGATCTGTCGCTTCAGGGAAAGATTAAACTGCTTTAGTTTGACCTCCAGGACAGAATGAAGAACAGCAGGTGGGGCTGGAGCTCTCACCTTCAGCAGGAGCAAGCACAGAGCCCAGGCTGGGAAGGGTCAGGTGGTGAGTTTATTGGCAGAGGTCTTCTGAAAGACCACCACTTTTTAGGGGGACCTATACTACAACATGCCGTCCAAGGCCTCTTCTAAAGACCCTTCGAGAAAAGCAATCAGGGCCAGCAGGGATCTTAGAGAATTTGAACACCAAGCAGAGAGCCCACTTCACTAAGACCCTCACTCCCTGCCTACTCTCTCTGCAGGTGTTGTGACCCTGCTCTCTGACTACCAGGTGTGTAAGGAAGGTGATGTGCTGACCCCTGAGCAGGCTCGAGTCCTGGTGAGTAGTGGGGCTCCTTCCTCCTCCTCTTCCTTTCCCTCCTAGACCCCTCCCTGCTCCCCCCTCCCCCCCCCCCAGGCTTTCCTCTAGCCCTGACCCATCTATTTTGCCTTTCTGCAGAAGCTGTTTGGGTTCGAGATGGCAGAATTCAGAGTTAACATCAAGTATCTGTGGCAGGCAGAATCAGGGAAGTTTGAGCATCTGGGGGAGGATGCGGAGGAGGAAGAGGACTACGACGATGGCAGCTCCTCAAAGGAATCAGAAGACTCAGAGGATGATGATTGACTGCAGATAGCCCAACCCAGGAGCCCCCTCTGCCAGGCGGGTTTTGCTCTGGTCCAGCCTCTCAGAGCTGCTGCCTTCCCTCTGTAAGAGAAGAGAGATTGATTTTGCAGGACTCTTAAGGAAAGAGGTGCAGGGCATGCATGACTGTTTTTATATAGAATAAAGTGTTGCCAGTGGAGTGGGTGCTCTCCCTGTGGGCAGAGGGAAGAAAGTGGCTCTTTGCTGTGAGGCCTATTGGGGCCCTAGGCTTCTACCCACTTTCTGGTTTTCAGCCTAAACCATCCAAAGCCTGGAGGCTTAAAGGGAATGAAGTAAAGAAGAAGGGATGGAATTGACTCTCCCTACCTTGCTAGCTTCCCCCTACACCTGGCCTTCTCCAGATGTCTGTGATAGGAAATACCAAAGTTTGCAGTATGGAAGGAAGATGCAGCCTTTACAGAAGAAAGTGGCCCCTGGCACCCCTGGGATGAAACCAGAAGCCATAGAGAGGACAAAGGGAGGCAGGGTATCTCGGACCCTGAGAGGAGAAGCCAGGCGCCCTCTGTTGGGTTCCATCGTGTACAAGAACCTTTGAGTATCAGTGGTATGAGTTATCCTGGACTGGACCATATATAAAGAGATGTCGTAAGACTTAAATGTGGACCCCTGGGGAGACAGGGACCACATCACATTTTCCATTAACCTCCCACAATACTAATTCACATTTATATAGCACACTTTGAAAATTTGCAGTCCCTCTGAGGTAGGTGTGATGAGTATTATCTCTATTTTACAGACGAGGAAACTGACTGAAGGTTCACCTGCCCACGTTCACACGGAGTAAGAATCAAAGGCAGGATTCCAATCCAAGTCTCATCCCACTGTGCCCTGCTGTTTCTCAGCTTGAGAGGCGTAGCACATGGGAGTGCTTGCCTCCAGAGTGATGCAGAGGCATTTTCTGTATTGAGGACCCCTTGGGCAGTGTCTGGTGAAGCCCATGAAGCCTTTTTTTCCCAGTATTTAAAATTCCCAGGATCACAAAGGAAGCCAACTATTTTAAAATAATGTTTGTCCAAATATTTTCAAACATATTAGGAACCTCCCTTTTTCCTTTCTTTCTCCTCAGCGAACACCTCACCTTCTGTAAGAAGCCTTTCTCGGGCCCCATTAATGCTAGTGCCTTCCCTCTAGTCATTATCTTCCCCATTTATCCTGGAAATATCTTGTTTGTACAGAACTTTCTGCATGTTGTCTCCCCAATTAGCCTGGGAGCATAATAAATGCTTGTTAGCTGACTGTCTGACTTTCCCAAATCAGAAAAAGGAGGGCTTAGCCCAAACTTCCCATTCAGAGGACTTGCAGACCCACGTCTAAGAAGGAAGCCCTCGGAACCTCTATCCATTGAGGCCCAGAGCCAGGAGAGCCAAGGTCCTAATCCCAATTTCCTGTCCTTGGCTGGGAGATCTTTCTGAGCTCCTTTCCTCCACAGAAGAATAGAGAAGTACATGATCTCACAGGAATGGTGGGGACAAGGGAAGCCCACGCCAAGCTGGGCTTTACACTGGTAGCCACAAGTAACAGGGAAGATGGGTTTTTTCCCCCTAATAATTTCATCAGCATTTATTAAGCACCTACTATTTTCCCCACACTGTGCTGGGAATACAAGAGGTCAGAGAACTGGGAAATCCTGTGAGATTTTAACCCACTTCTTACCTAAAGCAAGGTCTTCCTGGGCCAGGCAGAGTCCAACTTTTGCTTCTTGTTTACTTTCCACCAGAGACAGGCTTCATGGATCCCTGGACCTTGTCTAATAGCCTGAAAAAAGGCCCTTTGGACCATTTCTGGCCCTTAGAAGAATGCATGTGTAAAACCATTAAAAGGCTTTTCATGGCACAATGGCAACCCCAGAAATGTTCTGTTCCCAGAGTAACAGCATTCTTAGGGCACTGTGAGGTGTGCAAAGAACTTTACACAGGATCTCTGTCACAACTACTGAGGAATGACTGGCCGGGGACTCTGCGGCTTGCAGATGAAACCAAATAAGTATTCCCAATTGAGGCCAGAGTTCAACCCCAAAATTAGGTCCCTTCTCTAGGAACAACTGTCAAGCCCTTATTGTACCACAGGGTGGTACAGGTGTCATTCACATTTTTCAGATGAGGAAACGTGAAGTTTGTAGGGTATCTGTGATTACATGGTAACTACACATTTTTATAATAAAATAAATATTAAAAATAAGTTAAGAGCCAGGGGGTGGTTAAGTAGCTCAAGGGATAGTCAAGCCTGGAGATAGGAGGTCCTGAGTTCAAATATGGCCTCAATTTCCTAGCTATGTGACCTTGGAAAAGTCACTTAGCCTCAACTGCCTAGCCCTTGCTGCTCTTCTGCCTTAGAAATGATACACTTAGTCTCAAGTCTAAGGCTGAAGGGGGGGGTTTTCAACAAAATTAAAAGCCAGCATTCAAACTCTCTCAAGCACTTCCCATTCCAATCCAAAGGTCTGTGTTTGCTTTGTTATTGTGTCACCTTCCCCAGTAAAAGCACCTTTCTCATTGGGGAGAACCTCACTGGGAAAAGAAAGGGAGCACCCGGCAAAGGGGGCTGCAGTGGCACGGAGGGCATGGCACAAAGACACGGGGGGGCCTGCATGAAGCCTCTTTTCCTGGTAAAGAAGAGGGGAGCCAGGGGAGGAGGTAGGCCTTGTTGGGTCTAGTAGGATGGCCCAGAGGGCAGAAAGTACCAATAGCCAGCAGCAGGCTGGGTAAGGCGCTGAGGAGTCTTAGTCAGACACAGCCTGGTTATCTGGCTCGGGGAGTCATTTCTTTTTTTTTTCAAACCTTTACCTTCCATCTTAGAATCCACACTGTTCACGGGTTCCAAGGCAGAAGCGTGGTCAGGGGTGGCCAGTGGGCATTCAGGGACTTTCCTGGGTCACCCAGCTGGCATCCTGGTCCTCCCATGCCTAGGCCTGGCTCTACCCACAGGGCCCCCCGCTGCCCCGCCACGTTCCAGTTCTCTCCCGAGGCTCCGTGAACCCCAGAAGAGCCCTTTCATCATCACTCCAGGCCACTCTGGTTCAACACCTGCTTTTATTTATTCCAACAGGACAGGACGGAGCGGCCTCGGCCCTCGTTCTTCTCACACCAGAGACAACCACAGGGCGGGAGGCCAGAAAAACCAGGACTCAGAATGGGACGGCGTGAAAGGCAGAGCTCAGGCTGATGTCGATTAAGGCACAGGCTGGCCGACGGGGCTCGGGGACAAGCAGGGTCCGTGAGGGGGGCCTCTCTCCCCCAGCCCCGGGGCTGGACCTAGCGGAAGTAGTTGGGACATTCGTGGGCCACGAGGTGCCAGGCCTGGTCGAAGGCCCTCACCACCTCGGGCTCCAGGGGGCCCTCCTCGGACGCTGCCAGGTTCTGCTGCAGCTGCTCCAGGCTGGACATACCCAGGATGACGGCGTCTCCCCGGGCACCCTGTGGAGAGAGGAGGGACACAGCCAGCTGGGGGGGGCGGGTCAGTGTTTAACAACCAGCTCTCTGGGGGAGACGCACTTTAATCTATATTATTAACATTTTCTCAAGCCTAGATAATAATTTTTTAAAAAAACCAGATCAAGCTGGTTTAGAGGTACAAATGCTCACTCTCAAAAACAATCAAGGAGGGAGCGGCAAAATGACTCAGTGGATGGAGAGCCAGGCTGAGATGGGCAGTCCTGGGTTCAAATTTGACCTCAGATACTTCCTAACTGTGTGACCCTGGGCAAGTCACTTTACCGCACCCCCCCCATTGCCTAGCCCATACCTCTCTTCTGCCTTGGAACCAATACACAGTATTGAATCTAAGACGGAAAGGAAGGGTTTAAAAAAACCATCAGGATGCGTATGAGCTGGCTCCAGGACCCTGGATATCCCACAATGGCTTCAGGAAGGCAGGGGATGCCCCTTACTTCCCTTTGTATGAGATCTGAGTTCCAATCCTGCCTCAGGCACTTATTCACTGTGGGACCCCAGACAAGTCATTGAACCTCTCTGCCTCAGTTTCCCCCACCCTGTAAACCGGGGACGGTAATAACAGACCTCTCAGACTTGCCATGAGGATCAAATGAGGTAAGGAGACGTCAAGCACTCTGCAAACCTCCTCCTAGATCCTCCCCCAGCACGAAGGCCCGTCTGGCAGCGCGAGGCTCCCTCTGGGTGAGCTTTCCTCCCTCTGCGGTCCTCCCTCCCATTATCTCCTCACAGCATTCTATGTGTCAGACCAAACCAAAAGGCCGCTTGTTCCCCAGCCCAGGGGGCCGGCCCTCCGGGTCTCCTTGTCCCCATTTTACAGAGGAGGGAGCTGAGGCCCGCGGCACAAGGCTCGACTCTACCTGGAGTCCCTGGACAGGGAATGGGACAGAGCGTGATGAAGAAAGGGAACCCCATTAGGGGATTCCCAGAGGGAGGCCCGAAGCGCCCAAGGCTAGGAGCGCATCAGGGCCCCGCAGTGACCCGTGGCTGGGGGGCCCCAGAGCAAACAGCCCGGCCGGATGGGGAGCTCAGCCCAGGGGAAGCCCTCTTGTCCCTTTGGGGCCCAGGCAGCGCCTGCCCTTCGCTTAACGTAAGGCACCGCGGCAGCCCCGGCCCAGCCATCGCCGTCACGTCTCCTGCGCATGACCGCCTGGTGCCTCGGGGGGCGTTCGAGGCTCTCCCTTGGGCCCTTCCCTGTAGGCTGCCTGCGGGGTGTCTGTGAGCTGTTTATGGGTGAGAGGCCCCCCGAGCAGCCGGGCCCCGGGCCATTACCTGCAGCCCGGAGTGGTGGTACATCCATCGCAGGGCCGCCGCCGTCATGCTGGGAGGGCTGGCCCCGTGAGAGGCCGCCAGGGCTTTCTCCACAAGAGCGATGGCCTGAAAGTGATGCTCCTTCCAGAACCTGTGCGGAGTGGGCAGAGGGGGGAGCCTCAGCAGGGCCTGGGGCGGGGCTCGGCCAAGCTCCTGTCCCAAGTGGCTACTCAGCAGGTGACTTCGGGGGCCGTCCACCACAAACCTCCCAGGGAGGCTGCCCTTCCCCAGGGAGGATCCCGAAGCACCCAAAGTGACCTCTCCTTATGCCCGTGCCATCAGCTAGGGAAGTAATTCATGCGTGTTACCCACAGAATGTCCCCAACCCCCAGGACTCCCCACCTCATCCCGTGACACCCCAAGGGAAGGCACGTCTTAGGGCTGGGCGCCAGTCTGGCAAGAGTGTCCAGAGGAAGGTGGGGACCCTCCAAGGCACAGCCTGTGAGAAGGGCAAAAGGACCTGAGGATGTTTAGGCTAAGTTTGGGGGCACGAGAGCACGTGTGTCACCCACGGGAAGGGCTGCCCTGTGGAGGAGGGCTCAGCCTTGTTCTGCATGGCACCAAGGGCACAAGTAGGGGCAGTGGGTGGCAGTGCCAAAGATGAGATCCTTCCTCACCATGAGAGGGGTCCAAAAGGGGAGGGAGCTGCCTGAGCATCTGGGGGGGAGCTGAGGTCTTCGAGCGGTGGTTGGAGGGTTACCAGGAGCTCTTGTTGGGCTCTGGGTTGGACCAGATGCCCTTGAAGGTGCCTTTTAACTGAGATATGAGATGGCTTTCCTCAGAGGTGATCCATGGGCTCATCCCCATTTTACAGATAGGGAAAAGAAGAACCAGAGATGATGTCTGATCCAAAGGCCAAGTTAAGAATGAAAATGGGCTTAGATTTCCAGGCTAAGATTTTTTTTTTAACCACCTGCCATGCATGTCTTCTCTAAGCACCCCTGGTTAAGAACCAGGGACTCCTAATTTCAGGTTCAGTCCCAACAGTTCTGGCCAAGAAGGTGAATTCAAAGAAGCAAAACAGATCTTAAGAGGGGATTGGCAGGATAGAAAAAAAACACCAACAACAATTTATTGGAAGCCAGAGGACTCAGGCTCAACTGTGTCACTCAATCAGTTGTATTATTCATCTCTGTGTGACTCAGTTTCCCAATCTATAAAATGAAGGAGTTCACTTCTAAGGTCTACTCTAAAATGCCAGGAGAGCCTGGACCACTGGAGTCTGGTCAGGTTCCTGGCCCACAGGAAAGCAGGACTCCAGGAATGAAAGTGGATCAGAACATTCTCCTATGTCTGACCCAATCATATGTAGCTTACCGATTCCGGTAGATCTCAGAAAGATTATTTCCAAAGAACCGGCCCTTTGGCTGTTTTTTGTCTTTGTCCTCATACTTGTACTTGCCAGTTAGGAGCCCACCTGTAGAAAGGATGGACAGTTAGCTCTCAAGGATTCCATAAAGGGCTAAGGACATCCACGTGGGCTAAGAGCTCAGCCAAAGATAGTATGAGATGGGGGCCTCATACCTAAGCTTGGCACCAATCAAGGAAGAAGTGGAATGAATAAAAAAAATTTGTTAAGCATTGTTTAATATGATTATTAATAATTATTAATAATAGTTAAGTATTAATAAACATGATTAAACTATGTGCCAAGAGTTGTAGATATAGAAACAAAATCAAGGCAAGTCCCTGCCCTCATAAAGTTTACATTCTAACAAGGGAGACAATATAGCCAGGAAAGAGCATTTTGGTGCCAAGTGTCCAAGATGGTGAGTGGGGGAACAGGGGAATAGATTGACACACTCCATCCAAGGACAATGGCCATGGTTTATAAGTTTACAATTCCAGAAGTGGAGGGGAAGAGGAAAAGGATAATTCCTCTAGGGCAGAGGTACAAGAGGCAGAATCAAATTAAAATGTAATAAGACAATATTTAACAAAAACATTTTTTTAAATTTAAAAAAATGCACTGAAATATAGATAATCACACTTTAAAATTAAGTAATTATGTGAAGCAGCTAAGTGGCTCAGTGGATTGTAGACAGCCTGGCCTCAGACAATTTCTATTTGTGTGACCCTGGTCAAGTCACTTAACCCCATTTGCCTAGCTCTTATTGCTCTTCTCCCTTGGAACCCATACTTAGTATCCATTCCAAGCCAGAATGTAAGGTTTAAAAAAAAAATTGTCACTATTGTGGCTTGTAAGGATCCTTCCATAAAGAATGGTGACCCCAAATGGATGGATGCCACTGCTCTAGGGCATGATACAGTTTAGGACTCCCATCCATCACTGGACACTGTCTCTATCCCCTCCTTCCCCTCCTTCCAATTGGGCTCAGAACAGTGACTTAGGTAGTTTAAGGAAGCCACAATGACAATTCAAATGTCTTGAGCCTTGTTTATGTTTAAAAAGTAACTCCTTGCAACAACTCTTTGGGGTGATCAGTATATTATTTTCCTCATTTGGCCAGAGAGGCTCAGAGAGGTTGTAATGTGCCCAAGGACACACAGCTAGCCAGTATCAAAGCCCAGATTTGAACCCAGATCTCTTGACTTTCATGTCCTCATTCTACAATCCTGTTCCAGACATTCTGGGGTCCTCCCTCCCCCTTTTCTTCATACCAGCCAAAGGGTTAAAGGCATAGAACCTCAATCCAAAGTGATGCAGGCAGGGGAACAGCTCTGTCTCCACTTGTCTGGTGGTAGCGTTGTACATGCCCTGTGGGGAGGGGGAAAGCACAGCTGGGGAGTGTGTAAATGGAATTAGCTCTAGCCCATTCATAGTCAAAACTCTACTTACCCTAGGCATCTAGATGAAATCATCCCCACCTCCCTCAGTGGGGAGGGGAGATGAGTTAATCACACTTGACAATAAGTAACAAATCAAGAACAAGGGACTGCCCTTTGGGCAGTCCAAATCAGTGTAGAGGCTGCCATTTGTCCACTTGAATTAGAGGTGGGCCCACAGGAAGTGACACCATCTCTTCAAGTATGTTGATTACTTCCTGGTGAGGGAGTTCCAGCTTTGGACTTGGTGCAGAAGGTGCTCGGCTGAGACCTCAGGCTGCTTCCACTCTGAACTGTCACGTGGGTAAGTTAGGCTGACTTCCTTGGCCTACTTGGCGTTTCCAAACTCTGCCTTAAGTAGGCTTCTAGCCTATCTGATTTCTAAGGTCTTGTGGCTTGTAGCCTACTTTAATTAGCCTTTTGACCCTCTCTCCGTCCAGGCCTTTCCAGGCCTGGACTAGCCTCTCTCTCTCTCTATTTCCCTACCTTTTACCTTCCTAATTGTAAATACCCTTAACCTTACAACCTAATTGTAAATTACCCTTAAAAAAACCTTAAACCCGATCCTGACTTGGGTCTATTTTAATTATGGAATCAATCTGAATTGTTGATTCCTGGCGGCCACACTTTAAATATATATTTATAAAATACTTTTAATTTCCCTCTTACAGTAGGAAGAGCTGAGGAGGCTCAGGGAATAGACAACCCTCCAGACCAGACCAGGGAAAGAGAGACCATGAGCCAATAATACACGGGCTGGGGGCTCAGGCCAGAATGGAAGTCTAGTTCAACTCATTCCTGGTACAGATGAGGAAAGTGAGGCACAGAGAAAGGTAGGAAGTGGCAGAGTTAGGATTTGAACCCAGGTCCTCTGTCTCCAAAGCCAGGGCTCCTTTTACCACCTCCCTCCAGGGGATGGTGGTGGCAAGGACAAAGGCTTGGGTGACATGGGGCCACTTGCTCCCTTCCCTGGTCCTTGGTTTCCTCCCCTGTAAAATGAGGGGCAGGTATAGATGTCTCTCAAGCTCCTGGCGGGTCTGACCATCTGATAGCAGAAAGGTGTCCTGCCCTCGGGTCAAGGGGAACCTAGTCGAGAAGCCCAGAAGAGTCCCCAGGAGGCCCAGCATCCTCCCAGGCTCAGAGAGATTCTCACCTGGTACACAGTGGGGAGCACCCAGCCCTTGCTCTTGCAGAGGGTACAGATTTCAGCTACTTCCCAGGAGGCGTAGTTAGAAAGACCGAGCTCTACAAACTTACCCTGCAGGGGAGAGAGAGAGACAGACAGAGAGAGACAAAGAGAGATGGAGATACCATTATCAGGTCAGGGCTGGGACCCTGCTCCAATTTTTACCTATACTTGTCTCCTCTGTTAGAATGGGAAAGAATGTCTTTGTAAGCAGGACCGTTTCATTCAACGCCAGCTCTAGCACAGTGCCGGCTCTTGAGCAAGTGACTGATGCTCTAAGAGCCCCTCCGGCTCTGACATTCCAGGTTCTAAGGGTCCTCCCTGCTCTGACATTCTGGGTTCTAAAGTCCCCCCAGCTCTGACATCCCGTGTCCTCAGAGCCCTCCCAGCTTTGCTGTTCTCTGCTCTCACCTCCTGGTACAGATCATTGCAGGCGCTCAGGGTCTCCTCCACGGGTGTACCATGGTCGGGTGCATGCAGGTAGAAAAGGTCCACTCGAGAACACTGCAGCCGCTCCAGCGAGGTCTCCAGCTGAGACCGGACACTCTCAGCACTGAGCGACTTCCCATCCCAGGGATTGGCCTTGGTGGCGATTTTTGCTTGGGGAAAAAGGTGGTGGGAGCCAGCTGAGATTCTGTTCAATCTAATTCACCAAACAGTAAATCCCCTGCTAAACCCTGAATCCCAAAAGGTAACATCTCCACCCTCCCCTTGCTGACCCAGTGTTCTTCCCAGGACTCAGGATGCTCTTCCCAAAAATTGCCCTATGTCCAAGCTAGAAGGGGGCTTGGAGAGCATCTGGTCCAACCCTTTCATTACAGAGGAAAATTGAGGCCCCCAGAAAGGGAGGGGCTTGTGTGGGTCACACGGGCACAATTAGGACATACACAAAGGTTCATGAGAAGCATTTTGGGGCTGTGAAAGAATGCTGTATCTGGAGTCAGAGACTTTGGTTTCAAATCTTGGCTTTACCACTTACTCCTAAGTCAACTTGGGCAAGTCGCTTAAATTCTCTCTTTGGGCCTCAGTTTCCCCACCTATAAAATGAAGACGTTTGAGTCTTCGAAGAGGTGGCATGGCTTACACACTTTGCCAAAAGCGGCAAAAAATAAATAAATAAAAATTTTAAAAAATCTGTGTAAGGAACTCTGGGAAAGCAACTTTATACGATGTTTGAAATGATCTTTCAGAGGGCTTTAGGGAAAACCACTCCTCAGATAAGGGAGTCTATTTTCAGAATTTGGATTTAAATTAAAAGATGTAACTCGAATAACTATTCAGGAAATATGGAATAATTATATTCATATCTAACAGAAAGGTAAACATTCTGAATTTCACATTAAAGATGGGTCACAGTCGTTTGGTCATGTCCAACTCTTGAGACCCCCATGGACCATCGCATTCCACTTCAATCCTCCACTGTCTCCAGAAGCTTGTCCAAGCTCATGTTCCTTGCTTCCATGGCACTACCTATCCATCTCATTCTCTGCCATCTCCTTCCCCTTCTGCCTTCAATCTTTCCAAACATCAAGGTCTTCTCTAACAAGTCTTGTCTTCTCCTTATATGGCCAAAGTATTTTAGCTTCAGAATTTGACTTTTCAGCAGATAGTCTGAATTAATAAGTATTGACTGATCTGATCTCCTTGCTGTTCCAGGGACTCTCAAGTCTTCCTCAACACCACAATTTGAAAGTATCAATTCTGTGACACTTGGCTTTCCTTGTAGTCCAACTCTCACAGCCATATATTGCTGCCAGAAAAGCCAAAGCTTGGACTATACAGATGTTTGTTGGCAAGGTAATGTTTCTGATTTTTAGTATGCTGCCCAGATTTGCCATAGCTTTCCTTCTAAGGGGCTCTATTAATTTCATGGCTGCAGCCTGCAGTAATCTCTGAGCCCAAGAATATAAAATCTGACGCTGCTTCCATTTCTTCTTCCTCTATTTTCCAGGAAGTGTTGGGGCTAGTGGCCAAGATCTTAATTTTTTTGATGTTAAGCTTCAAGCTGGCTTTTATACTCTCCTTGTTCACCCTCACCAAGAGGTTTCTTAATCTCTTCTTCACTTTCTGCCTTCAGAGTAGCTATCGTCCGCAAATTGAAGAGTATTCTTATTTCTCCCAGCAACCTTAATTCTAGCATTTGATGGCATTTCACATGATGTACTTGGCATAAAAGTTAAATAAATAAGGTGACAGTATACAAAGTATACTATTCAGCCTTGCTGACATCCTTTCCTAATCTTAAACCAGTCAGTCATACCATGTTGGAGTCTGACTGTTGCTTCTTTACCTATATACAGATTCCTCAGGAAACAAGAAAAGTATTGCCATCTCTTTGAGGACATGGCACATTGTCCTACCTGTGAGCAAGTCCTGATTCAAATGAGGGACAGGAAACAACTAAGGGATGCATTTTGGGCATTCAGTCTCTAAAATGTTCACCATCACTGGGCTAGAGGAAGACAGTTATTGCCCTTGAGTACTACCTACTTTGAGTACTACCTACCTCACAAGGTGGAAAGCTTACAGAGGCTTGCCTGGGTAGCTTTTTTATTGACCTACATGGAAGGAGGAAGGAGGAAATTGAGAAGAAAAGACAAGCTTTGAGCCTTCTTTGTAATTAACTATGATAAATGGAGAAGACATGCAACTTGAGGGCTGATGATAAAAAAAAATGAAACTCCATGCTACTTGCTGCAGAAAGGTTATGTAGCCTTATTGCTAGCTTGGGAGGGAAAAACTCAAAGCCTCAGAGGAGATCTATGGGGCTTGACATTTTTCTGAACTAAGGGAACTACTGTCACTGAAATAAATAGTTTAATACTCTCTTAGCACAGTGACAAGAATGGCTTTATCTTAAAGCCAATCAATCAATAAACATTTACTTATCACTTACAATGTGCTGGACACTAAGTCATGAATACAAAAAGAGGCAAGAGACAGTTCTTGCCCTCAAGGAGCTTACAATATTACAGGAAGGAGTCAATAATAACATACCAAGGAGTTATATAATGCCTAATAGGAAATAATTAACAAAGGAAGGGCAATTAGAATCAAAAGGAATTGAGAAAGGATTCTGGTAGAAGACAAGATTTTAGGAGGGACTTGAAGGAAGCCAGGGAAAGTAGTAGGCAAAGAAGAGGAAGGAGAACATTACAGGCATGGGGGACTGCCAGAGAAAATGCCTGAAGCCTAGAGACAGAGGGTCTAAAAGAGCTCAAAAAAAAGAATTTTTTTCAGCAGCCTAAGAGTAACAGAAAAGCAATTGGGCCCAACAAAAAAGTTGTGAGGACCAGCAGATAGCAGAGAAGTAGTTCTATATGGTGCTGACTACTCTATAAAAAGGCCAAGGACATCAAGGTCTGATGTCTACTCCCACCTCCCTCCCTCAAGACAGTGTATGCTGTGGTGGGAGAATGTGACAAGTTTATGCACAGTTTGGTATATTTTGATTATTTGTGCTTTTGTATTCTATTGAGAAATATCATAATTATTTAATAATTAAATGCTGGAATTGAGTAAAGTTTATAATTATTCTTGTTCCTGCCTTCTATTGAGTAAATGTTATAACTATTTCTTGCTTTTCCCTTCTAAGGAGTAAATGTTATTATTCTTGCTTTTGCCCTGTCGTTCAGCTAATGTTTCATGTTTCATATTATGCCTGCCCTATGCTGATCATCTTCAATCTCTCCTGTGTTTCTTTCATGTGCATATAGTTGGTTTTGTGTTGGTTTGTTTGTTTAAACCCTTATCTTCCCTCTTAGAATTGATATCAATTCCAGGGCAGAAGAGCAATAAGGACTAGGCAATGGGGGTTAAGTGACTCACCCAGGATCACATAGCCAAGAAGTGTCTGAGGTCACATTCGAACCCACAACCTCGGCTGGTGTTCTATCCACTGAGCCACCTTCCTGTCCTATGTACATAGTTGTGTGCATGTTGTCTTCCCCTTAGACTGTGAGTTCCTTGAGGGCAGGGACTATCTTCTGTCTTTATTTGTACCCCCAGAGCTTAGCACAGTGCCTGGCACACAGCAGGGATTACATAAATGCTTGCTAAGATTCAGTGGTATGATTCTGACTGATATTTGTATAAATGGGAAACACAGCAGTAGAGGGTTATGAACTAGATTGGCAAGTATACCCCTAGGTTCATAAAAGGAGGAGGGGGGAAATCAGGGATCCACTCCCTACTTGCCAAAGTGAGTGTGGGTTGGGGAAAGCAAGCAAACTCCAATTAAAGAAAATTACTTTACTGAACCTAATTCTTTAAACAGAAAAGGAAGGAGCTGGAGGATTAGATGGCCACCAAGGTTCTTCCAGATCTAAATAATGTGTTCAGATTAAATGGAGGTTAGGGGGAAAAGGAAGAGGAATGGAAGACAGGAAGACAAAAGGAGAGGACAAATATCAAGTCCAGCCCTGATCTAAGAATTCTAAGTTAGAATAAGGTATAATTTTTATTGTGAACTTTTCATACTTGATTACACTCAACTGCCTAGAATGGAAGAATTTAGTGATTTCCTTTACTGAATATCACCCTCCTCCTTATCATTCCTCCACTCCAAGCCAGAAATTCAACTCTCTCTAATAGTGAACTTTGCTTCTAGGCATAATCCTTGGAATCTGACCCATGGGGGAGGGAGGAGGGAGAGGTTTAAAGGTCAATAAAAAAAAAGACAGAAACTCTAATCACAAGTTTAGAGCTGTAAGAGACTTTGGAGGCCATTTAATCTAAAATTATTACTTTATAGATAAATAAACTAGGCTTTCAAGTCAGGAAGACCCTATCTACTAGGGATTCACTAGCTGTGTGACTCTGAGAAAGTCTTTTAATCCCCCTGAGTCTCAGTTTCTCATCTGTAAAATGAAAGGATTGCACCAGATGACCTCTAAGATTCCTTTAGTTTCTAATTCAATGATCCTATCTATGCCCAGACAGGTGAAATGAGATCAAAAGTGGCAGAGAAACCAGCACTTATTCTAAACTCAGAAGAAGCAAGGTGGCCAAGTGGGTAGACAGAACGCTGGACAGGGATTCAGGAAAGCCTGAGTTCAAATCCTACTTCTGACACTTCCTGGGCAACCCTAGGCAAGTCACTTAACTCAGCCTGTTTTTTCCTCTGAAAATAAGGAGGATAATTGCACTTACCTCCCAAGACAGTTGGGAAGGTCACATTAGATAATAATATTTTGCTACTTAGTTATTATTAATACAAGATGAAAAAGTCAAATTCCAAAAAAGTGACAGAAGGAACCATGGGAGAGAAAGAACAGCAGGCTGCAAATGACAAGACCTGAGTTCTAGGCCCATCTACAATACAATCACTGAGACAAGTCAATTTATTTCTCCAAATCTCAGTTCTCTTTATAATATGGGGGTTGAATGAAATCATCTCCAGGGTCCTTCACAGCTCTTTACATTCTCTGACAATTTACTTCTTCTCCCCGCCCTGGCAGTTTGAGTTCTAAGATTTCTTCCAGCTCTAATATTTTAAAAATCTGAGAAGGCAGCAGCTCAGGGGTGCTACTGGAAGGACAGTGTGGAATGACAGTGAAAGGGTAAGAGGTGGATCCTTTGATATCAACGCATTATTTGGCAGTCAGGGGACCCCTGTACTTCAACCCTCCAGGACAGACACTTCAAACCCTATCCAGGGCAAGGAAGACTCTGCCTCCCCAATGGAGACCCTGGGTAATCACAAGTTTGTAAGATCACAGTTATCCATCTTAGTGGAAAGTCAGACATGGACTAACTGGTCCAAATTTCGGCAACAAACATGCATGCAAAGGAACAAGGAGAGCTTGGTCCAAGACTTTGGCATCCATCTAGCTGCCACCATCACCATCACCACACACACACTGGACACTCAGGAACCTCAAACTCATGGATGGGGGTAATGAGGACATTTGGGGAGTGCCTGGGCTTATTAAACTAGCTGATGCCCAATAGCTTGGAATCCCATGAAGGCTTGGGCCAATCTGTCAAGGTTCCTGGGGTACAGGAACAGGGAATTTCTGGACTACATCAGGGAGGCACTAGGTAGTCAAAGGGTTTGGAATAAAAATACCTGGCAAGCCATCCGGAGATGAGCTATCACTGGGGCACCCGTGGCTGTAGAGTTCAAGGACAGGGCTACATGGGGGGAGGAGGGATAGAAGCTGGCAGGTGAATTGTCCAAGGATGCATGCCCTCGATTGCAACAGGTGGAGGTCGGGATTCCTTGCCCCCTGGGCAGGGCTGTGTGGGAATGGATGGGGCTGCACAGGCTGGAGACCCACAACTCAGATCAAGGGTTCCAGGACGCATGCCCACATGCCAGTCTTGAGGGGGTAGGGGTGGGCACGACCCCGGGGAGGCCGGGGGCCGGCTGGCTTACCTCTGCTGCCGCCGTCCCCCAGGCCCAGGCCCAAGCTGCCCACGATGCTCTCGGACTGGCCGTCGCTGTACATGAAGGCCGTGTCCAGCTCGCGGTGGCCGCGCTCCAGGAAGGCTTGCACGACGGCCGCGCTCGTTGACCCGTCCATGCGCCGGCCCATCTCCATCGTGCCCAGCACGGAAGCCGGCAGGGTCCGGGCCGCCGAGGCGGCGCGGGCCGCTCGGGACATCGCGGCGGTAGCGACGACGGTGGCGCGGACGCTACGGCTGCTGGAGCTAGCGGCTCCGCGGGCGGCTCGGGCGGAGCGGGCGGCTGCGCGAGCCACCGCGCGAGACGCAGCGCTCAGCATTGGTGAGGAGAGGACGCAGCCTCTGCGTGCCGAGGCCCCGCCTCCTCCCTGACGTCACCCAGCAGGCGGGTAGGAAGGGGCGGAGGGCATTGCTGCCTGTCTCAGGGACTGTCTGCAAAGTGCTCTGCGCCGCCAGGGAAGGTGCAAGACCTGCATCCTCCCAGACCTGTCTTGGATGCTCCTTGCACCAGCGCGGTCCAGGAGGAAGGCACTGGGTCTGGTTGGTATGGGCAACCGCTCTGTTCCCCCCTCACACCGTTCTCCGGAGTCCTGGCATCTGGAGGTGAAAGGAACCTTCAGGGAGCCTGTGGTCCAACACGCTTCTTTTTTCAGTTGAGGAAACTGAGGCACAGGGACAGAAAGGGATTTGCCTGGGGTCGCCCTGAGTTTGGATTCCTACCTAGGGCTTGTTTATCCCGCTCCCAGACTGGACTGGGAGGGGCAGAGAAGGAGGAAAGCTGCCAGATTATCACATATTTATTGATTATTCATTTATTATTTATCCTCTGGAAGGGACCAGTAATCTGGCAGGAGTAGGAGAGCAGTTCTGAGGACCCAGGGTCTCTTGTCTTCTCATCCCCATTTTCCTACCCCTCCATCACCTAAGCAAGGATTTTTTTTTTTTTTAACTCTTACCTTCTGTCCTAGAATCAATTCTGTATGTAGATTCTAAGGCAGAAGATCCTAAGGGCCAGGCAATGGGGGTTAAGTGACTTGCCCAGGATCTCACAGCTAGGAAGTCTAAATCTGAACCCAGGACCTTCTTCCCATCTCCAGGCCTGGCTCCCAATCCCACTGAGCCATTTTAATGAACATACCTTTAACAACCAGTGGACGATGGGATGCAATGGAAAATATAAGTGTTGTAGCAATAACTTATATCAACCAAAAATGTATTTTAAGGGTCAGCTAAGTGGTTCCGTGCATTGAGAGAGTCAGACCTAGAGACAGAGGTCCTGGGTTCAGAACTGACCTCAGACATTTCCTAGCTGTGTGACCCTGGGCAAGTCACTTAACTCCTACTGCCTAGCCCAGACCACTCTTCTGCCTTGGAACCAAATACACTGTTGATTCAAAAACTGAATATACTTTAAAAATGAATGTGTTACTGAAAGGAGGGACCACCAAATGTAATAGACTTTGCTACTAAAAGCAACACAATGATCCAAGACAAACCCAAGGGACTTATGAGAAAGAATGCTGTGTTACACATTGAGCAAAAAAAACATTGGAGAAGAAATGCAGAAGAAAATATGCAATTTATCCCTTGTTTATATGGGTATATGATTTGGGGTTTTGGTTTTAAAAGATTACTGTAGTATAAAAATGAATAATATGGAAATAAGTATTGAGTGATAATAAATGTTATAATCCAGTGGAACTGCTTTTTGGTTCCAAGAGGGGGGGGGGAGGAAAGAGGGGAGGGAGACAACATGAATCATGTAACCATGGAAAAATATTAAAAATAAAATAAAATAAAAATTATATTTTACAAAATGAATGTGCTAGCAGATTCACAGAAGCCATAGATATCAGATTACACAGATTTGAATTGGGTTATCTAGCTTGACTAGGATTTTTTTTTTCAGATAAAATATTGAACTGAACTATGCTGTCAAAATTACCAGAAACTGTCATAAAATCTTTTAAAAATATTATGAACTTGGGGAGCAGCTGGGTAGCTCAGTGGATTGAAAGTTAGGCCTAGAGATGGGAGGTCCTAGGTTCAAATCTGGCCTCAGACATTTCCCAGCTGTGTGACCCTGGGCAAGTCACTTGACCCCCATTGCCTACCCTTATCACTCTTCTGCCTTGGAGCCAATACACAGTATTGACTCCAAGACAGAAGGTAAGGGTTTAAAAAAAAAATATTATGAACTTCATAGTCAACAAACATCATCATTCTGTATACAAAGAACAGAAAAAGAGAAGTACGTGTGAAACCACAAATTTCAATTATATATGGTTGGCTGATTTGTTTTTAAGTATAGAATACATTTAGCAGGGTAATTCCATTTATGTTCTGCTCATCTGTAACTCAGTTTCCACCTGCTTTCTTCTGTGTATTCTATAAATGTTTCATTAGCTCTTTTTCCCTTTTTTTAGGGAGATATCACCATTACTTCCTTCCCCTTCGCTCATAACTTTTTCTCCCATCTAAACAAAATGGTGGGGTGTTTTTTTTTTTTTTGGTTTAAATTGTTTATTTAGGTTGTTTAAATCCTCCTCTGAAACAGTCAAGAAAAACAGAATTTACCTTGTCAGAAAATGTGTGTCTCCTTCTCCATCTAGCATTATTATTGGAAGTATGATTTGATCTAACCATTCTGAAAAGCTGTTTGGAATTATAGTCCCCAAAGTTACTTAACTGGGAATACATTGAACCCCAAAGAGATCAAAGATCAAAGGAAAGAACATATATTTTTATTTCATTTTAATTTCATTTTAAATTTTTTGTGATTTGAAAACTTTTACTTAATTAATTAATTTTGAATAGCTTGGTTACATGATTCATGTTCTTTCCCTCTCCTTCTCCCTCCCTTCTCCCATATTCCACTGGGTTTTACATGTGTCATTGATCAAGACCTATTTCCATATTATTAATGTTATTTGCATTAGGGTGACCTCTTAGAGTCTACATCCCCAATCATATCCCCATCGACCCATGTGATCAAGTAGTTGTTTTTCTTCTGTGTTTCTAGTTCTACAGTTCTTTCTCTGGATGTGAATAGTGTTCTTTCTCATAAGTCCCTCAGAATAGGACATATATTTTTAAAAAATGTTTATAATAGAACTTTTGTTTTAATAAATGGTGTGGCTCTCGTTTGGGGAATGGTTGAACATATTGTATATGAAAGTAATGGAATATTATTGTGCCCTGAAGAACAAAGAAAAGGTTGGATTTAGAGAAAGCTGGGAATACTTGTATGAACTGATGCAAAATGAAGCAAGCAAAACTAGGAAAATAATTCATATGACTAATCACTGTCAAAGAAAACAACTTTGAAAGACTTAAGAACTCTGACCAATTCAATGACCAGTCACTATCCCAGAGGACCGATGATGGAATTTCTCTGCTCTTTCTGATGAGTTTTTGACAATATGCAGAAAACCTGATTATTTATATGAGTTTATTTTATATCCTGTTCCTTTGCTAAAGTAATTGTTTCAATGAATTTTTTCTAGTTGAATTTCTAGTATTTTCTAAGTAAAGCATCCTATCATCTTCAAAAATCAGTAACTTCATTTCACCTTTATCTATCATTATTCCTTCAATTTATTTTCATGTATCATTGCTATAAATAGCATATCTAGAAATATATCAAACGTAATAGTAATAGAGAACATCTTTGTTTTACTCCTGATTTTACTGGAAAGAATTCTAATATTTCTCTATTACTAATAATCTTTGCCATTGGTTTTAGATGCTTACTATTTTTCATGATAAGGAACTGTTCATTTATTCTTGTGATCTTTAATGTTTTTGAACATCAAATGGTATTATTTTTTCAAAACTTTTCTGCATCTATTGACATAATTGTAATTTAAAATTAATATGATCTTTTATGTTTTTAGTTTTCTTGTCAGACCTACATTCCTGTTATAAATCCAACACAAAATGTTTTTAAAATGTTGCAGTAGACTCTTTGCTGATGTTTTGTTCAATATTTTAAAATTAATATCCATGAATATATCAGTCTATAGGGTTTTTTCCCTCTATTTTTCTCTCTCCCTGGTTTAGGCATCAAAACCATATTGGTTTGGGGGCAGCTGGGTAGCTCAGTGGAGTGAGAGTCAGGCCTAGAGACAGGAGGTCCTAGGTTCAAACCCGGCCTCAGCCACTTCCCAGCTGTGTGACCCTGGGCAAGTCACTTGACCCCCATTGCCCACCCTTACCACTCTGCCGCCTATGAGACAATGCACCGAAGTACAAGGGTTTAAGAAAAAAAAAAACCATATTGGTTTAATGGAAAGAGTGGTAAGATACTGTCTCCTCATTTTACAAATAATTGATATAATATTGAAATTGTTTTTAATGTTTCATAGAACTCACTGTTAAAACTATCTAATCCTGGGCAATCTTTCTTTTGAGTGTTGCCCTTTGACTTGCTCAACTTTCTTTTTTTGAATCTGGGTTATTTGAATTTTCTATTTCTTAGTCTGCTCATTTGAGCATTATTTATCTTTGTAAATATTTATCCATTTCATTTAAATTATCAGGTGTGCTTTTTTTTAAACCTTTACCTTCCATCTTAAAATCAATACTATAGATTTGTTCCAAGGCAGAAGAGTGGTAAGGGTTAGGCAATGAGGATTAAGAGAGTTGTCCAGGGTCACACAGCTAGGAAGTATCTGAGGCCAGATTTGAACCCAGGACCTCATGTCTCTAGGTCTGGCTCTCTCTCCACTGAGCCATTTAGCTGCCCCCTAAATTATTAGTTTTGTTGACACTGGTTTTAACATGTGTCATCAACCAAGACTTATTTCCATATTATTGATAGTTGCATTGGTGTAGTCATTTCGAGTCTACATCCCCAATTATGTCCGCATCAACCCATGTGTTCAAGCAGTTGTTTTTCTTCTGTGTTTCCTCTCCTGTAGTTCTTCCTCTGAATGTGGGTAGCGTTCTTTACCATAAATCCCTCAGAATTGTCCTGGATCATTGCATTGCTGCTAGTACAGAAGTCCATTACATTCGATTGTGCCACAGTGTATCAGTCTCTGTGTACAGTGTTCTCCTGGTTCTGCTCCTTTCACTCTGCATCAATTCCTGGAGGTCTTTCCAGTTCACATGGAATTCCTCCAGTTTATTATATCTTTGAGCACAATAGTATTCCATCACCAACATATACCACAATTTGTTCAATCATTCCCCAATTGAAGGGCATGCCCTCATTTTCCAGTTTTTTTGCCACCACAAAAAGCACGGCTATAAACATTTGTTCAAGTCTTTTTATCTATGATCTCTTTGGGATACAAACCCAGCAATGGTATGGTTGGATCGAAGGGCAGGCAGTCTTTTAGCACTCTTTGAGCATAGTTCCAAATTGCCATCCAGAATGGTTGGATCATTTCACAACTCCACCAGCAATGCATTAGTGTCCCAATTTTGCCACATCCCCTCCAACATTTATTACTCTCGCCTTCTTTCATTTTAGCCAATCTGCTAGGTGTGAGGTTGTACCTCAGAGTTCATAAATATTTTAATTATAAATTAACCAACAGTTTGTCCATATCTAAACAGTATTTTTCCTTTCATCTTTCTTAGATTTGTACAGCTCTGAGAAATATAAAATTAAAGTCTCCTTTTATTACAGTCACTATTGGTCTTTCTGCAGTTCAGTTAAATTTTTCTTTATAAATTTAGATGCTATATGATTTAATACATATAAATTTAATATTGATAGTGGTTTGATGTCAATGGTTCCTTTAAACAATAATATAATGTCCTTGCTTGACTCTAATGATATTGTGAATTCTTATTTTCCCATTGTCTAATAGCATAATTGTTGTTTGGATACACCTGATACATATTACATTTTTTCCATCTTCTTATTTTGATTCTATGTATATCTTTGGCTTTTAGTTGTTTCTTGTAAACAATAGATTTGGTGGGGAAAGGTTTTTTTTTAAATTCTCCATTCTGCCACTCTCTTAGTCCATTCACATTTAAAATTATGCGTTAAGTTAATGGTTCCTTCTATTTGTGGTGTTAGTATTAATAAAGTGAGTTTTTTTAAGATTTGTTATTTATTTTTCCCTTTTTAAGTTGTTACTTTGTCCCCTAAATTGGTGAAATGCAAATCCCACTCTGAGAATTCTCTATAATACCAAAATCACTGTTCTAGATGAAATAATAGTAATAATAATAAATGACATGTGATCTGACAATCCATCAATAAGAAGTTATGAAGCCCCTGCTATATATAACACCTATGATAGGTAATGAAAGAGTACTGTGGAGTAGGGATATTTGAGTTCAAATCTCAACTCTGATGTTTATATGGAAAGGTTACTTTTCTCTCTAGAATTTAAGTTTCCACATTAGGAAAAGAAAGGAATTTGTAGTAGATGCCTCTGAGGTCCTTTTCAGTAATAAAGACATGATCTCATGAAACTCCAAAGTGAGATAGTCCTTGCCTTTGTGGAGCTTGTATTCTATCAGAAATGTAAGTTGAGCAAAGCTCTGTGTGAATTTCAGCTATGATTACTGCCATTTTTCTGCACATTTTAAGGTTTATATACCTTCCTCTCCTGAAATGTAAAAATTGCAGATATCCCCATTTCACCCGTGTATGTGCTGAATAATAATTACTAATTTATAGAACACTTCAAGGTGTGCCTCGGTAAGCTTCATAAGGAGCTTTGAATGAGATGTAAAGTTCCCTGAAGAAGGTCAGTTCCCTGACTAGGTAGGGAAATCCCCATCCCAAGTTCTTGGACCCCTTCCCGCCAAGGACTAAATTAAACCCTGAACCCCAGAAGAGCCCTGTTCATAATCAATTCCAAGCCACTCTCTGCTTCAATTTATTCCAACAGGATAGGACAGAGCGGCCTCGGCCCTTGCTCTTCTCTCTACCAGAGACAAACACAGGGCGGGAGGCCAGAAGAACTAGGACTCAGAGAATGGGACAGTGTGAAAGGCTGTTGTAGACTAAGGCACAGGCTGGCCGATGGGGCTCAGGGCTTGGAGATAGCCAGGATCAATGAGGGGGGCTTCTCTCCTAGACCTAGCGGAAGTAGTTGGGGCATTCATGGGCCACGAGGTGCCAGGCCTGGTCGAAGGCCTTCACCACCTCGGGCTCCAGGGGGCCCTCCTCGGACGCTGCCAGGTTCTGCTGCAGCTGCTCCACGGTGGTCATGCCCAGGATGACGGCGTCTCCCCGGGCACCCTGTAGAGAGGGGAAGAGAAAGTCAGGTAGGTGGGCAGGTTCACCAGCCTTATGATTGGAAGTTTTGTGAAGACCAGGATTATGTCCTACTTCTTGTGTCTCCCCTGGACACAGGTCTATCATCTCATTAGCACCAATCTTCTCCCAGTGGTGCTCCAGGGGCTCCCAAGCAAAAGACAACAATCTAGGAAGATTCACCATTGAGGCCACAAGGTGGGGAGAAGAAGGCTTTAACGTTCCAGACATGCTTCTCATTTTTCCACAGTTTTCCACCAAACTGGATGGTTTTTTATTTCCCAACCCAGATTTTCATTTCCCACTTGGTGCAAAGGTCATAGTCCATACCTGGCATGAGCTCCCTTTTCCCTTCCACCTCTTAGCATCTTTGGCTTCCTTCAAGGTTCAGTACCTTCTCCTGGAAGCCTTCTCTATTCCTCTTAACTGTTCCTGCTTTCTCACTCTCACTTAAACCCACTAGGTTTCCAGACTCAGTATCTACCCAGAGAGGGTAACAATCTGATTGGATCAGAATAATAATTTTTCATATTTAGAGTACTTTAAGGTTTGCAAAACACTTTACACAGATGATCTCATTTGGTCCTCATGACTCTGGGAGGTAGGGGCTATTATTACATCTCATTTTATAGATGGAGAATCTGAGGCAGGCAGAGGTGACATGATTTGCCCATGGTCACATAGCTGGTAAGTATCTGAGGCTGGATTTGAACTCTGGTCTTCAGACTCCAAGGATAATGTGCCATTATGCCAATTTAGCTACCTCTAAAACTGATCATCAAATCCCTGAGAGGGAAATGCTGAGAGTTCTATAAGGGAATCCAGGGGACCCAGAAGGACAGAGAAGCCCCTAGACTATAACAAGACTAGAGGAGAGTTAGTTAAAGGCTTCCTCTTTGCTTCATTGTGTCATGGAAGTAAGCGTGGATTTTTCAAGTCAGTGCCAGAGAAATGCAGTCTCAGGCAGCTCCTACCCACTTAGAAAGTCAGCATTCCGGGCCTGGGGGGTGATAGACTATGGAAGAGGACTTGCTAACAGGCTGGCTGTGGGATGTACCATTTTTGGCTACAATCACTCCAACAGACAGCCTAATCTGAAAAGGAGACAGATCAGATAAGGCAGCAGATAAGGCTAAGCTTTCTTCTGGTTTAAAGAAGTAGCCAAATCACAGATCCTTGCCAGCAGTGAAGTGCCCTTCCCATCAATAGATGCTTTCAAACAGTAGTGCAAAGACAAGAGATTTCTGGTCAGATTCTGGGGATTCATTCCTGAGTTCTTTGCAACCTGGACCTTCTAGAAGTCAGGCTCTGGCACCTGGCCATGACCAGATGCCCAGGGCAGGCACCTTCTTCTTATAGCACAGAAAATCAAGGGGAAGAAAGAACGGGGACTGATTGAATAAACAGTGGTAGAGGACTGATGTGGAGCTAGTGTTTGGAAGAGAGGAAGGAAGCAAGGAAAGAAAGGAGGGGGGAAGCAAGGAAGGGAGGAAAGGAGACAAAGAGGGAGAGAGAGAG
>NC_058132.1:55374880-55411228 GCF_016433145.1 Gracilinanus agilis
GACAACCCTCCAGACCAGACCAGGGAAAGAGAGACCATGAGCCAATAATACACGGGCTGGGGGCTCAGGCCAGAATGGAAGTCTAGTTCAACTCATTCCTGGTACAGATGAGGAAAGTGAGGCACAGAGAAAGGTAGGAAGTGGCAGAGTTAGGATTTGAACCCAGGTCCTCTGTCTCCAAAGCCAGGGCTCCTTTTACCACCTCCCTCCAGGGGATGGTGGTGGCAAGGACAAAGGCTTGGGTGACATGGGGCCACTTGCTCCCTTCCCTGGTCCTTGGTTTCCTCCCCTGTAAAATGAGGGGCAGGTATAGATGTCTCTCAAGCTCCTGGCAGGTCTGACCATCTGATAGCAGAAAGGTGTCCTGCCCTCGGGTCAAGGGGAACCTAGTCGAGAAGCCCAGAAGAGTCCCCAGGAGGCCCAGCATCCTCCCAGGCTCAGAGAGATTCTCACCTGGTACACAGTGGGGAGCACCCAGCCCTTGCTCTTGCAGAGGGTACAGATTTCAGCTACTTCCCAGGAGGCGTAGTTAGAAAGACCGAGCTCTACAAACTTACCCTGCAGGGGAGAGAGAGAGACAGACAGAGAGAGACAAAGAGAGATGGAGATACCATTATCAGGTCAGGGCTGGGACCCTGCTTCAAGGTGTTGCCCTTCTATTTTTACCTATACTTGTCTCCTCTGTTAGAATGGGGAAAAATGAGGGCAGCTAAGTGGCTCAGTAGATTGAAAGCTAGACCTGGAGATGGAGGTCCTGGATTCAAACGTGGCCTCAGATACTTCCTGGCTATGTGACCCTGGATAAGTCATTTAACCCACCCCCATTGCCTAACTCTTACTGCTCTTCTGCCTTAGAATCTATACACAGAAGGTAAGAGTTAAAAAAAAAATGGAATAGAATGTCTTTGTGAGTGGAGACTGTCATTCATCTCCAGCTCTAGCACAGTGCCTGGCACATGATCAATAAATACCTCTTGAATGATTGATTGACATTCGAAGGACCCAGCAGCTCTGTGTTCTAAGGGTCCTCCCAGCTGTGACATTCTGTGTCCTAAGGGTCCTCCCAGCTGTGACAGTCTCTGTTCTAAGACCCTTCCCAGGTCTGCATCCTAGTATCTAGAGGGCTCCCCCTCTTCATCCTTTGCTCTCACCTCCTTGTGCAGATCATTGCAAGCCCGTAGTGTCTCCTCTATGGGGGTGCTGTGGTCTGGCATATGCAGGTAGAAGAGGTCCACGCGAGGGCACTGTAGCCGCTGCAGTGAGGTCTCTAGCTGGGACCGGACACTCTCAGCTCTGAGAGACTTCCCATCCAAAGGATTGGCCTTGGTGGCAATTTTCACTGGGGAGAAAGAACATGGTAGGAGGTGGCAGAGATTGAGTTCCATTCAAGCAACAGCTAGTAATTCCTCTGTGGAGCCCTATCTGAACAGCTTACTTTTTTTAAAACCTTTACAGTCTGCCTTTGAATCACTTCTAAAGGGGCAGCTGGGTGGCTTGGTGGATTGAGAGCCAGGCCTAGAGACAGGAGGTCCTGGGTTCAAATCTGGCCTCAGACACTTCCCAGCTGTGTGACCCTGAGCAAGTCACTTAACCCCCATTGCCAAGCCTTTAACCACTCTTCTGCCTTGGAGCCAATACACAGTATTGACTCTAAGAAAGAAGGTAAGGGCTTAAAAAAAGAATCATTTCCAAGGCTGAAGAATGGGATTAAATGACTTGCCCAGAGTCACACATGTAAGAAATGTCTAAGGCTACATTTGAACCCAGGACCTCCCCTCTCCAAGCCTGGCTCTCTATCCATTGGGCCACGTACTCACCCTAACTATTGACTTTAAAAAAAAAAAAAAAAAGGATTGCATTGATGTCCTTTGTTTTTTATATCCTCATACTTTTTCCCAGTATCCTTAATTCCCCTCTCAGAGATTCATCTCATGTACCAAAGAATACGTGATACAGTGAATAGAACTCAGCCCAAGTTGGGTGTGGGCGTAGGGAAAGAGGTGGTGGAAATGAAGGGTAATTAAAGGGCACTGATTAGCAAGAAGGTGGAAAGATTACTCAGGAATCATGGGAACACAAGTTTAGAGGTAGAAGGCTGATAGAGGCATTTGGTCCAAACCTGTCCCTTTACAGGTGAGGAGAACTGAGCATTTACCCTTTCTGGCTCTCAGTCTCCTCATTTGTAAAATGGAAGAGTTGGGATCTGAAGACCTCTAAGGTCCTTCCATCTCTAAAGTAACAGATCCTATGCCTGGAAATATCAAGTGCTTTCTCAAGGTCACACTGAAAGAGATTTGAACCCAAATATATAAGATCCTCAGTTCTAATATTGAATTCCAAACAAGATGAAATAGGAAATGCCGAAATGGAATACTGTATAGGCCAAAGTGGTAGAAAAAATCCCTGGGCTGTAAATCTGGTCCCATCTCTGCAGCTGTGTCACTGTGTGACCTTAGAGAAGCCATTTCAATTTCTCTGGCCTCAGTTTCTTTCTCTGTAAAATTGGAATTGTTGTGGCTGTTCACTTGTGTTTAGTCTTGACTTCCTTACTCTGGGGTTTTCTTGGCAAAGCTACTGGAGTGGTCTGCCATTTCCTTCTCCATCTCATTTTACAAATGAGGAAACTGAGGCAAACAGTTAAATGATTTTTTTTCAGGGTCGCATAGCTATTGAGTGTCTGAGACTGGATTTGCACTCATGAAGATGAGTCTTTCTTATTCCAAGTCCAGTGCTCTCTCTCTCTCTCTCTCTCTCTCTCTATTGCACCATCTAGATGCCCAGTAAATAGGCAGAGGAACTAGAAATGATATGGAAGTTCCCTCAGTTCTGACATTCTGCTTTCAAAGGTCCATTTGAGTTCTGGTAATTTGAGTTCTAAGGTTTTTTCCAGGTCTTACACTGTATAAATCTGAGATGGCAGCAGCTCAGGGAACTACTCAGGGAGGGAGGAGTTTGGGGTGAGAGTAGGAGAGTAAAACTGCAAGAGAGATTAGGTGGGGAATGGGGCTTATTCACTCTGCTGAAGTGTACCAGCCCCGATCCAGCCTCCCAGTAAGACACCCCAAGTCCTATTCAGGGCAGGGAAGACTCTGATTGTTTTTCCTCCTCCCCCACTGGAGTCCCTAAGTAGTGCTACAAGCTTGAGACAGAACAGCCCAGATATTTCCTCTCCCTCTCCTCCATTCCCAAAGGTTCTAATCTAAGAGCAGTCCCAAATAGACCTCCTAGTTCAAAGTCCTTCACCTGGCACGCATGAAAAGCATGGAGAGCTCCTGCCCCTGCCCCCTCCAGGAATATTTCATTTCCTTACAGGACTCTTATCTCAGCCTGGATAAGCTACTAAGGAGCTACTGAGGGCATGCTGCTAGCCAAAGGGTGACTGACATGATGGAATTCAATTACTGCTGGGGCGAGGGTCAGGCTCTGAGGGTGCTTTGGATCTGGGGAGCAGGGGCTCTCTAAAAACCACCGGGGATGCGCCACAAGTCAGAATGCTTGGGGCTGGGCCTGAGGATCGGCTGATAGTCGAAGGCAGAGGCTATTCTGGGGAGGCGGGAGTGACCAGGGATTGCACTGTTCAAGGCAAGAAGGCAGCACCCTCAGAAATCGGGATACAAGACCTCAGGACCCTCCCGCCAGGTGGAGGCTGGAGGCGCAAAGGGACAGGGGACCCAAAATGCCATGTTTTGGGAGGGACAGAGTAGCGGGGAATAGAAAGCCAAGATCAAGGGGTCGCTGGCTGCAGATTGCCATGGGGATGGGCTCTCAGCCTCGGGACTCAGGTTGGGGGTTAATGCTTAAGGGGCTATTGCCTAGACTGCAGCATGGGGTGGAGTTGGCTGAGGTTGCAGCGCCTCAGATCCTACCTGCAGAGTCTGGCATTGGGTGAAGGTGGGGTTCAAGTAGTACGGCTCTGGGTGGCGCGGACCCCAAGGGCTGGGCAGAGGCCGGTGCAAGGGGTCCAGGCAGGGCAGAGAACAGGCTGGCTTACCTCTACTGCCGCCTTCGCCCAGGCCCAGGCCCAGGCTACCCAGGAAGCTCTCGGACTGGCCGTCACCATAGACGAAGGCCGTGTCCAGCTCGCGGTGGCCGCGCTCCAGGAAGACGTGCACGGCGGCCTCACTGGCGGAGCGGTCCATGCGCCAGCCCATCTCCATCGTGCCTAGCACAGAGGCCGGCCGGGCCAGAGCTCGAGCCTTCGAGGACATCACGGCTAATGCACGCGGAGAGCTCGGGGAGGGGGAACCACCAGCTGTGAGCTGCAGGGACTCCTCTACACCAGTTGCTGGATGCTTTGCGTCGACTCCAGGCTCCGCCTACGTGACGTCACGCAGGGGCGGGGAGGGAGGGGCAAAGGCCGAACGGTCGCGGATCCCAGGGCCCGTCTGCAAGTAGCCTGGCGGAGAAAAAGGGGTGAGGAGGAGGCACCGCAGGCAGGCACCTCCCGGAGGGCGGGGCAGTCCTAACTGGTCAGGTGACCGGAGCCTGCCGGACACCCCGAGCCGGCCCGGGCTGCCAGAGGCTGTCCTGCTGTCGCCTGAATCGTCTACCTGCTGCGGTATGTTGGGGGTAGGGAGGGCGGCTAGTCCAAGGCGGGGCGCCCCTAGACTCTTGGAAAACCCCTCCCCCCATCCTCCACTCCCCTCCGGCTTCCCTGGGCCATTGCCTGAACTTGCCGGGGGGGGCTTTACTTTCTCTTCTTTCGGAGGAGCTCCAAGCGCTTTGAGATCCGGGTCTTGGGGCTTGCGCTGGAGAGGCACGTATGTTGATGCCCCGCGTGCTCCAGTACTGGAGCTGGATGCTCCTCGGACCCCTTTGGTCCAGCCCTCGGGCCCCAGGCGAAGAGCAGGTAACATCCCCTCACCCCGCGGCCCCCACCTCGAGCCTCTTCGGCATCTGGGGCTGGAAGGAACCTTAAGAGAACCTCTGGTCCAACACGTTCCTTTTTCAGATGAGGAAACTGAGACAGAAAAAGATTTATTTGCCCAGGGTCGCCCTTAGTTAGAATTCCAAGCTAGGTCTTGTTTATGTAGAGTCACAGCCTCCTGGGCAGGGAAGGGCAAGGAAGGACTGAAGCTGCCCAGCCAGGTTATCATTTATTTATTAATTGTTCATTTCTTTATCTCCTGGAAGGGACTCAGGAATCTGGCAGGGATGGGAGAGCAGTTCTGGGGACCCAGGAGTCCTGAACCCCTTGTCTTCTCACCCCTATTCTCCTCTCCCTTCCATCAGCCAAGCTGGCAATTAGTGAGCATACCTAAGCTGTCAGGTAACCCTGTACAGGCAAATTGCCAAATGTGTGGTAGCCATCTGGTCATCTAATATGGAGTAAAGAGGTCCTACTGGCTTATCAAGACTTTTTAAGCAGTTCTATCCACTCCCAGGTCTTTGCCAAGAAAACACTCAAGGGGATCCCTAGGAGTTGAACGACTGAAAGGACTGAATAATCATCAATCCAGGACTGGGAGAAAGCCTGCCAGTTGATCAGACAACATTCATTAAGCACCTACTATGTGCCAGGCACTGTGCTAAGCTCTAGAGATACAAAAAGACCAAAGATAGTCCTATCCCTCAAGGAGCTTCCAATCTTATGGGGGACACAACAGATAAAAACAAGCTACATACATAGGAAATAATTCACAGAGGGAGGACACCAGTCATTTCTGGGGGCTCCAAGGACCTGGCCCTAGAATTTTAATCTTGCATGATAAATGACTGGATACACAACTCTGTATGCCCTGTGAGCAGATCCAGCCCCACTTTGTGAGATGTCAGTTTAGAGATCCTCCCAAATTCCATTGTCATCAATTCAAATGAGGTCACCATCATATCAACAAATTATCCTTTATTTATTACTATGGCTATGGTTTGAACATTGTTAAAACATAGCTCTTATCCCTTAAGAATAGGAGCCATCTTTTGCCTTTCTTTGTATGTATGCACAGTATCTGGCACTTAGTAGACATTTAATATACTGCTAGTGATGGAATGATAAATTGATTTAACCTCTTAGTGCCCCTAGAAGCTCTTTTCTGTTTTGTTTTGTTTTTTTAATTTTTTAAATCCTTACCTTCTGTCTTAGAATCCATAGGTTCCAAGGTAAAAGAGGGATTAAGGCTAGGCAATGAGGGTTAAGTGACATGCCCAGGGTCACACAGTATCTGAGGTCAGATTTGTACCCAGGTTCTCCCTTCTCTAGGCCTGGCTCTCAATCCACTGAGCCATCTAACTGTGCTCCACCCCCAGCAATTCTTTAAGGAACTCAGTTACAAGTTAGTGATCTTTGATTGAAAGTGTTTCCATCTCAATATTTCTTGTGGATAAATAATAAGTAACATGAAGTTACAAATTCTCTGAACAAGGTTGGTTACTTGACTAGGTAGGAAATCCCCCTGTCCCTAGACCCTGGGTTCCCATTGCTGAGACTGACTCAAATTGTTCTCTCCTCTCACCACAGATGATTTCACTTTTAGTCTATATTAGTGGTGTCAAACTTAAATAGAAATGGAACTACTAAATTATATGAAATGATTTCTGCCTCCCTATACAAACCCAGAAAACCACATATTAACATTATCTGTGTTCTGTTGTATTTTTACTTATTTTATTAACTATTTCCCAATGACATTGGGCAACACTCAGGAGTGTTGTCCATCAAATGTGCAGATATCTCTGGTGTCTATGATAAATGAGTTATCCCTTGCCTTTTCTAGAGGCTAGACAGAGATATCAAAGGCAGAGCTCTCCAGAATTTAGCCCAGGTCAGTTGGGTATTGGGGGCTGACCAAGGATTTTGGTATTGGACCTAGGTTTCTCTACGTGCAATGGCTGTGTTCAGGCAGCATCCTGATGAGAGCCAAGGTGGGGATGAGCATTGTGGGACATTGTACCATTGGGTGTTGGGGTTGAGTGGTTACCATGGCTTTCTAGTTATTCCAGGGCAGATGCACAGAAATGGTCCAGACCCACACAGTTGGGGAAGGGGGAGTTTACGGACTGTGTTGAGAGCTCCTCCAAAAAGACTGCTATTGATTCTGTAGAAATGAAAGGTGGTGAGAAAAGGGTTGAGGATATGAATGAAAACCATTTTATTAAGTACTGGCCAGTGGTCTCCTTGCTGTTCCATGAAAAAAAACAACACTCCATTTTTTGGTTCTGGGGATTTTCTTTGGCTGTCCCCCATTTCCTCTCCCTCCTCACCTCTGCCCATGTCTGACTTCCTTCAAGACTCAAGTAAAATCCTACCATTTACAAGAAGTCTTTCTATCCCCTCTTAATTCTATTGCCTTTGATCTCTTAAGCATAGTATTTCCTGTTTATCCTGTATGCTTTTTTGCGGGGTACATATTTGTTTGCTTGTGGTGTCCCCTATTAGATTGTCAGCTCCTCAAAAGCAGGGCCTATCTTTTGCCTTTTTTCTATAGTGCATGGCACATAATAGACTTTTTTTTAAACCCTTATATTCTGTCTTAGAATTTGTATTGTATTATATATTGATTTCAAGGAAGAAGAGAGGTAAGGGCTAAGCAATTGGGGGTTAAGTGACTTGCCCAGGGGCACACAGCTAGGAAGTATCTGAGGTCACATTTGAACCCAGGACTTATTAAGACTCTTCTTGGCTTTGTGACCTTCTGCAAAGTCACTTAATCTCCATTGCCTAGCCTTTATTGCCCTTCAGGAGTTTCAGGCACAAAAGGGTTAAGTCCTTCAAGGCTTATTTTCTGGTTCATTCTGCTGAAATGGCTCTGAAGAAAACTTATCTAATATTGCTTGGAGTGAGATACCTGATAATACTGAGCCTTCTTAGATCTCCAGAGAGATATTGGAGAGGGAATTAGAGCTCCAGACCAGTACCCTTGGAAGGGACTGTAAATTATTCAATTGCAGGGAGAATATAGTGAGTATCCACTCTGGGAGAAAATCCTTAGCTATTAAATGGGATAGGAGGGGGAGATTTGAGCTTGATGATCTCTGAACTTTTATTCTGTGTTTTTATGAATTTCCAAAGTACAGAACAGTTTCCAAGGGTCAAGTTTGCTGCTGTCTCATACCAGTTTGGGAAGAGACTAACAATACTGGACACTGCCACTACACTTCAGGGAAAATCCCATTTTTTCTTTTACTCAGAAATCAGACTTTTGATGTATCCAGAAAGCAAAATAATGCTCTGAACTGGTCTCAAGGCCTCTGGAATCTCCCATACTTTTTAGTGTTCTGAGAAAGAAGAATGAGACAAGAGAGAAAAATAGCAATGGCCTGAGGCTTGATACAGAACTAAAAGCCTCATAGAATATAGAGCAGGAAGGATCCTAGAGGGAGTAGTTCTCCCTGCTCCCTCCAACCCCCACCTTTTGAGGAACAAGCATTTTTTAAGAGCCTAACTGGTTTTCTGTTTTGTTTTCTAGTGCAACACTTTTTTTTTTTATAAACAGTTTATTGGATAGAGTGCTCATATCTAAAATATATTTTAAAACTTTGTCACATTCCTAATGGAAATAGATTTTAAAACTAAAGGCATTTAAGTCAACTTTCAGTTCAAGGTAATTGAAAGAGCACCACATCTGAAGTCTTTCAAACCTGAGCCTGCACCTAACTACATGTGTGAGCTTGAACAAATCATTTCACCTATTTAGAACTTATTTTCCTCATTTTAAAGTGATTTCTTTTTTCTTTTCTTTTTTCTTTTTTAAACATTTATTAATATTCGTTTTTAATATGGTTACATGATTCATGCTCCTCCTTTCCCCTTCACCCCCTGCACATCCCCCCACCCATGGCCGATGCACATTTCCACTGGTTTTATCATGTGTCATTGATCAAGACCTATTTCCAAATTGTTGATAGTTGCATTGGTGTGGTAGTTTCGAGTCTACATCCCCAATCATGTCCACCCCAACCCATGCGTTCAAGCAGTTGTTTTTCTTATATGTTTCTTCTCCTGCAGTTCTTCCTCTGAATGTGGGTAGCGTTCCTTTCCATAAATCCCTCAGAGCTATCCTGTGTCATTGCATTGCTGCTGCTACAGCCATTACATTCAATTTTACCATAGTATATCAGTCTCTGTGTACAGTGTTCTTCTGGCTCTGCTCCTTTCGCTCTAGTGCAACACTTTTTTTTTTTTTTTTTAATTTTAAACCCTTAACTTCTGTGTATTGACTTATAGGTGGAAGATTGGTAAGGGTAGGCAATGGGGGTCAAGTGACTTGCCCAGGGTCACACAGCTGGGAAGTGTCTGAGGCCGGATTTGAACCCAAGACCTCCTGTCTCTAGGCCTGGCTCTCAATCCACTGAGCTACCCAGCTGCCCCTCTAGTGCAACACTTTTTAATGTGACTGAAGCTTCAAGAGATAGCATCAGAGAAGCTAACACTAACAATCACACATGCAAAAGGATCCTGCCAAAGGTGGTTGGTTGTTTTGTGTTTTTTTTAGTTAATTAATTAGTTATATTTTGAGTTTTGTTTTCTCTCTCCTTTCCTCCCACCCCCAAACTATTTGTGTGGAACCCTACAATTCATATTTCCAGATATCAATTCTTTCTCTGGAGGTGGATAGCATCTTCCTTCATAGGTCCTTTGTAGCTGATTTGAGTGATCCTGTTATTCAGAATAGCTTATTGTTGTTGTTCATTTCTGTCTGACTTTTAGTGACCCAATGGACCATAGCACACCAGGCACGCCTACTTTTTAAAATCTCCCTAAGTCTGTTGTGAAAGGAAATTCTTGGTTCTCTTTGTCTATTCTGAGTTTACACTTGTGAAAAGTGAATCCTTTATTCTCTTTGCCTAGTTGGAGTTAAAACTTTGGTTAACAATAACTTAAGTACAAGCTTGAACTAAGTGGAGGAGCTAGCAAAGCTAGGTGTGAAGCCAACAAGATTCTTGAAAAGCTTCACTTTTTTTCTAACTCAAACAGCCAGAAACTTTTGAATTATTTTAAGAGTTCACACACTCAGAAACGTGTGGATCCAAAGATGACAACTCAGAAACTCCCACAGACACTGCCCCTGGGCAGTGCTGGACAATTTGGAAACTGTGATTGGCCCCTGTGAAAAGGAGCAGGGACAGGAAACCACCATAAAAGCCACAAAATCTTTGGGCTGGGGCAGTCTGGTGAAGGCGAGTCTCATAGAGAGTGTCTCTTAGAGGTAGTCTTCAAGGGAATTTCACTGGAGACTGTGGCTTGGATTGGGGCTTCAACTTAGATTCTGATTCCTGACTACTTGGTTGGGTGAGTGAAAAGGGCTGACTCCTTTCCTAGTTTCCTAAGAGACTAGCTTCCATCTTGGAGGAGGCCTCATAGTTACTCACTACTGGCCCTCCTGGCTGAGGACTAGTATAGGTATTTTCTCTAACCTCTCTCACATTTCTCTACTTTTTTGTTTCCCCTCTATTTTGTAAATAAACTTCTGACTTGAGATATAACTTTGGCGATCACGTTATTTCATATAATTTAAGTCCAATCACTGAATTTAACCGTTACACTGTTCAAGCTCATGCTTGATGCATTCATAGTTACTCTTTGAACAATATTGCTGTTACTGTATATCTTTTCTTGGTTCTGCTCATTTTATTTCTCTTTATTTCATGCAGGCCTTTCCATATTTTTTAAAAATCAACCTGCTTATCTTTTCTAATAGAACAGTATACCATCACGATTGTATACCACAATTTATTTAGCCATTCCACAACTGATGGGGCACCTTTTCAATTTCCAATTCTTTGACTCCACAAAGAGAGCTGCCACAAATATTTTAGAACATGTAGATTCTTTTCCTTCCCCCCCCATCACTGAACAACAGATAATGGGGGTTCAGAGAATATACTCAGTTTTATAACTCTTTGGCCATAATTCCAGATTGCTCTCCAAAGTGATTAGATCAGTTTACAGTTCCACCAACAATTATTAGTGACCCCACTTTTCTGCATGCCCTCCAGCATTTGTCATTTGCCCTTTCCCCTTTAGTTGGAGATGACTAAACAACAGCTGGATCAGATTTAGCCAATTTGATAGGTGCCTCAAAGTTGTTTTTAATTTACATTTCTCTAATCAAGAATGATTTCGAGCATTTTTTCATGTGACTAGATAAAACTGATTTCTTCTTCAAAAAACTTTGTTCATATCCTTTGACCATTTATCAACTAGAGAGTGACTTATATTCTTAACAATTTGACCCAGTTCTCTCTATATTTGAGATATGAGATCTTTATCCAAGAAACTGCCTATAAAACAATTCTCTCCCAATTTTCAGCTTTCCTTCTCATCTTGGCTACATTGGTTTTGTTTGTATAAAAACTTTTAAATTTATTGTAATCAAAATTATCCATTTTCTCTCCTACGATGTTTTCTATCACCTAATTGTTTTTTTAATTTGTTTTTAATATTCCTTTTTTTAAAAATTTGGAGTTCCAAATTACCTCCCTCCCTTCTGTTCCTCTTCCATCCCTTGTGAAGGCAAGCAATAAGATATCAGTTATATATGTAGTCATGTGAAACTTATTTCCATATTAGCCATTTAGCAAAAAAAAGAAAAAGCAAGAAACATAAAGAGAATGGGGGGGAGGGGGGAATATGCTGTAATCTGTATTTAGAGTTCATTAATTCTCTTTCTGGAAGTGGATAGTATTTTTCCTCCTGGGTCCTTTGGAATTGTTTAAGAACTTAAGAATTGCAAATCTCTTAACAGAGTACCTGGCACTTAATAAGATTTATTTAAATATTAGTTATTGTTACTATTATATGCAGATGAGGTGGTGCTGTGGATAGAGCACTGGGCCTGGAGTAAGACCTGAGTTCAAATTTGACCTCAGATACTACCCCTGTGACCCTGGGCAAGCCACTTACACCCTTTTTGCCTCAGTTTCCTCACTTGTAAAATGAACTGGAAAAGAAAATGGCAAATCACTCCAGCATCTTTACCAAGAAAACTCCAAATGGGGTCATAGGAAGTTGGACATGACTAAACATCAACATTACTGTTATCATTATTATTGTTATTATTACCAGGTAATAATGTGCTAAAATGCTTTACAAATATCTCATTCGGCTTTAGAAAGCCATTTAATCCAATTCCTTTATTTTCCCCTGGTGGAAACCAAAGCTCAGACTTGAAGTGACTTGTCCAAAGTCACTTCACCAAGGTAATAAGAGGCAGCACTGGGGTTAGAATCCAAGTTTTTTGACTCAGCTCCAATGTTGTTTTATGTGTTGTCTCCTCTCCCATGAGATCGCTCTCTCCTTTGAGAAAAGTTTTGCCTCTAATCTTCTGTTTGAGTCTCTTAGCATAGTGCTTTGTACCTCGTAAGTGTTTAGTAATAATGTTTCTTCATCCATTCATTTTCTCCCTAATAAGAACAGTAATAACAACTGAAAATCATATGCTGTTTTAGGGTATGCAAAGCGCTATACATTCGATGTCTGATTTGACCTTTCAGAGGCTGATGCCATTATTAATATCCCCATTTTGCAGATGGGGAACCTGAGGTAAAGAGCTCTTAAATGACTTGCCTTGGTGAGTTGTTTTGGAGGTGGATTGGAAGGACTCAGTTCTTTCCATTCCCAAAGTCTAGCACTCTTTCCACAAGACCATTCTGTCTCAATCTCTAAACTATGATTATTTCTTGTGATCATTCCTCCCTAACATGTTAGGAAAAAATGAGAGAGGAAATGGAAAGAAAATCTGGGAGGGTCCAGGTTCAAGGCTGGGGGCTCTCTGTGCTTGCCTTTACTGAGGACCTTTACTGAGGATTCTTTCTCAGAATATGGGCTCCAAGGGCATTTGGGTGGCTTTGTGGATGGATACTGCCATATGATCCTGGGCAAGTCACAGAACCCCCATTGCCTACCCCTTACTATTCTTCTGCCTTGGAACTGATATTAGTATCCATTTTAAGATGGAAAGTAAGGGTTTAGAAAATAAAAGAAAGAGAATATGGATTCCAGGAGGATGGAAAGAATCTCATCAGTCCCTGATCGGTCCCAGGGTAAGGCTCAGTTAATAGAAGCCCTCTAAACATTACAAACATTATAACTTACTTATCTATAGCCCTTTAAGATTCACTGCAATGGATTTAGATTCTGAGGGCATGAGTTCAAATCCTGTTTCTTCTGCTTACCATCTTCGTAAACCTGGAAAAGCCATTCCCCTTGTCTGGACTTCATTTCCCGCTTCCGTAAAGTGAGGGGGTTGATCTGAAGGCCTTAAAAGCTCTGACCAATGCAATGCCCACTCACAATTCCAGAGCCTGTGGCTCACCTCTTGATGGACACGAAATGGACCAAGAGGTCAGACGGAGTCATACTTTTGGACTTTTCTAATTTCAGATTTTTTCTTTTTGCTTGATTCCACTTATTCATTTACAAGGATTTCATTTTCTCTTTTGTTTTTGTTTTCCAGTTAGGGAGAGGGAAGGACTAGGGAGAGAAAATAATTTTTGTTTAATGAAAAAAATTTTAAGTTTTTTTTTCTTTTTTTTTAACCATTACTTTCTGTCTTAGAAGAACAGCAATGGCTAGGCAATAAGGGTTAAGTAAGTGACTTGCCCAGGGTCACCCAGCTAGGAAGAATCTGAGGTCACATTTGTACCCTGACTCTTTATCTACTGTGTCACCTAAAACTGACCCTTAAATTCAGTTTTGTTTTCTTTTTTAAAAGAAGGGCTTGGGCTAGCTTGTTTGTAGGATCTCTCTCTGGATAGGTTCTAGATTTGTTCTATTTTTGGATAGAGTTCTAGATTTGGGTCTAGAAGAGGCCTTGGGGGCCAGCTAGCTGAATCCCATCATCTTAGAGATGAGCAAAGAGATTCTTCTGACACCCCACCACCACCCCTTGAGTCCTTCCCCAGCTGAAAGGTAACTCCGCAGAGGGACATCCCAGCTGCCTTGGGCTCCCACAGAGTTCTTCAGAAGTTGAGGGTGAAGGGGAAGCTGCTTCTGGGTTTCTTTCACAATCAGACACAGTCACATGACTCCAACCTCAGCAGTTTCTTAGGGTCAGGAGACCAGGGATGTCTCTGGGAGAGGGTTATCTGCAAACAGTGGGGGATCCCATAACCCAGGTGAAGAAGGAAAAAGAACCTGTGAGAGAGCCGGGACTGAGGGGAAATAGCCCTCCTGGCTTGGGTGGAGAATGGGGTATCCAAAGGGCTCAGGCCGGGTGGGGAAATTAAGAAACTGCTTTTATAAGGTAATGAATGAGATGGGTTTTGGACAGCACTGAGCATCTTTTAGAGAATTTTCCCTTCTAATGCAGATAAGACCTTAGAGACTATTTGACATCAAGTAACTTGTCTGGAGTCACAAAGCCTGTGTGTTAAGAGGGGCCTTGAACCCTTGAGGGTTCTCGGTAATAAAATAGCCAACATACAGAGCTCTGTTTGTTTTATTTATACTCTTATTTGTTTTTGTGATTTCCTATGTCAAAATATCTACTCTATGAGAGCAAGGGCTGTTGGATTTTTGTCTGCTTTTGCGTTGTTTTTCTTTTTCTATCCCTAGCATTTAGCATAGTGCCTGACAACACTGTAGGAGCTTCCTACTTCCTACTGGTTGACTTTTTTTAATGTAAATTTAGTCATGAGTCCTTTGGAGTTGTCTTGGATTATGGTATTGCTGAGAATAGCTAATGCTTGTTGACTTGACCAGACTTGACTTTGTACTCTAGCATGCTAAGATTTAAGTTGTTTGTTTGTTTTTTAACCCCTCACCTTCCATCTTAGAATCAATGCTGAGTATTGTTTCCAAGGCAGAAGAGCTAGGCAATGGGTTGCCCCAGGGTCATGTAGCTAGGAAATTTCCGAGACCAGATTTGAACCCAGGACCTCCCATCCCCAGACCTGGCTCTCTCTCAATCCACCTAGCTGCCCCTGATTAATTTAACTGTTTAAAAATCATTTGATCATCCTTATCACCCATGAAATAGATATTTTCATGACCTCCATTTTACAGAGGTCTAGGGAAATGATAACTTGCTGTGGGCCAGCACAGGGGGTAAGTGGCAGAACCAAGCCGTAACTCTAAGTCTGTCATCCTTTCCACTGTCCTTTAACTGCAGATACTCAGGAGAAAGGTGAGTTATGACTCATCCATCAGCTCTGTGCCCGGGACCGATTACCTCCTTATCCCCTCTAGACCTGCTGAGCCCTGGTGGCTGTTAAATCTGCTTATTCTTGGGAGGGCTCAGGAGTTGGTGGTTGGTTAGAGAGTAGATGAGGTCAGGTTTTGGATATAAAGAAGTGGCCTTCTTGATTCTCTTCCTTCCACTCCCCAGGACTGGAGTCTCTCCTCCCCCTCCCCCCCATCCCAGGAGACTTGGAGACCCTCCTGCACTCACCTGGAAGCTCTTTCAATAATAATAATCACCAATAGCATTCATAGAGCACTTTACGGTTTGCAAAACATTTAACATGTTATTTCTCTTGATTTCACACTATCCCTATAAAGTAGGTATTACTAGAGATGTAGGCATGATAATAAAACTAACATGATTATTATAAATAATATATTTACATATTCTCTAATTAATATGACTATAGAATAATCAATCATTGCTATATAGTATAGAATATATTATTTATACATGTAATATATTTATATAATATATAATTATATCTTTAAATATGATATTGATTATAATAATTATTATAGTAATAATAATACATTAGATGCCAATTAATATTATAATAGTAAAATTAATACAAAATTAGATAATATTTTTATTATATGATTATAAAATTATATAATAAACTTTTAATTAAAATTTTATATAACACATTAAATTAATACATTAAAATTAATCTTAAAATTATTTTAATTTAAAATTTATTTTAAAAATAAATTATAATTAAATTAAAAATTATATATATAAAACAACAGCAACAATACATACGTACATACATACATACATACATACATACACATATATATACACATATATATGTATGTATATAAAACATGTGCTAGGCACTGTGCTAAGCACTTTACAATTGTTCTCTCATTTGGTCTTCACAGCAACCCTGGGAGGTAGGTGCCTTTATTTATTTATTTATAAGACCTTCTGTCTTAGAGCTGATACTAAGTATCAATTTTTTTTTTCAGTGTTCGAAAAAGGTTTTATTTCTGAAAATACAGTGAGATCAGTTGATCCTGAGAACTGTGGCAATAAATGAAGCTGAAAAAAACAACCACAAAGGAATAAGTCTACATCGATATGTCACAGAAAGAGCAAATGCGCTCACTAGCTCTGCAGGCCCATTTTGTACAAGTTCCTTTAGTAACATTACTCTTTAAGAGTTTGTTCAGTTTAGGGGTTAGAACGAATATATATTTGATCACAAATGCGCATTGATACTAACTATTGGTTCCAAGGCAGACGAGTGGTAAGGGCTAGGCAATGGGGTTAAGTGACTTGCCCAGGGTCACCCAGCTAGGAAATATTTTAGGCCAGATGTGAACCCAGGTCTTCCTATCTCCAGGCCTGGCTCTCTATTATTCACTGTGCTACCTAGCTGCCGTTATTAAACCCATTTTACAGAGGAGGAAAATGAGTCAAATAAAATAAATATCAGGCTTGTCTATATTAAATCCTTTGATCCTTTCAGAATCATTTCTGCCACCACAATGGTGTGGAAGAACTTTGGCTCCCGAGTGCTCAAGGCCCAGAACTTCTCCAGCTGTCCCAATGGCTCCCGCTGGATCTGGGATGTGTTCAACGAGTGCGTCCAGGATGGCTGGGACCTCGCCAGTGTGGTCCTCGGTCTGACTTCGATAGTCTGTTTCGTTGTTTCTACCTTCCCGTAAGTGGAGCCCCTGTAGTTGGCAGAAAGCGTGAGACTTGCTCTGAGCCGGGGATGCGGGGGCCCTTCGTCCGGGGATCGGGTGCTGGGCCAGAGCAGAGAAGAAGCCTTGGGAGAGGGCAGGCAGGCCCCAGCCCCTCCACTGCCTTCCTCTGCCTTCCTCTGCCAGGCCAAGGGGAGAAAGCTTGAGCCCTGTCCTGGTCAGCCCTGAGAGATGGAACTGGGACCAGGTGGGAGGCAGTCACCAAGGATGAGGTCGAGTCTGCGGTGGAATGAGCCCCTTTGGGGGGCTGCAGTGTTCCCCGTTAGACCCCTGTGTGTGAGGGTTGTTGGAGCAGGAGAGTGACCTCCTCCTCTCTGGCCTCACTCCTTTTGTGTTAAACAGTTGACAGAAGGAGGTTTACTTAGCCAGAGGAGGGGGCGAATAGTCTGATCTGGGAAGGGATGCTCATCTGAAATAAAGTCTTGCTGCTCCAGCGAGTGCCGCTTCTTCTACTGTGGTGGTCCAGGTCCGAAGCCTCAGGAAGGGGCTTGTAAAGTTGAAAAGATTCAGGGGACCAGGACGCCGACTCAGTGGCCTCAACCTCAGTCCCCTGAGCCAGTCGGATCTCCAAGACAATCAATATATTTTATTTATTTTTGATTCAAATAGATTTTATCTTCCCAATGACATGTCATAATTTTCAACATATGTTTTCCAAAATTATAAGATCTAAAAACCGTCTCCCTTCCTCCTTCCCCCCACCCTACTCGGAGATGGAGCAATTTGATCTTGGCTGTGCATGTATTATCAAGCGAAGCATCCCATTCTTTATTTTCTCCATTAATTTTTCTCAAGTGTGAGCAATATCTGTCTTCTTTTACAACATGACAAATATGAAAATATGTATTTTATGATAATACACGTACAACATCTCTTATTTCAAAAAATGAGTCAATTTTAATATATTTTATTTTATTTCTTCATTTTCCATTTTTAATTAATTAATTTGCACTATGGTTGCATGATTCATGTTCTTTCCCTCCCCTCGTTCCTCTTCCCTCCCAGAGCCGAAAAGCAATTAATTCTACTTGGTTTTACCTGTAATGTTGTTCAGTCTTAATATTTTTTAAAGAAAAATTAGACTAACCCAAGGGCGGGGGAGGATACTGTACCCACCATGTCACACACCGCCCATGGTGGGAAAGTCCTTGAGGTCTTTTAGATCAGGAATGTCAAACTCACATCAAAATAGGGGCCACTAAACCATACTTAAGGACCATACATGGACTTAGATAATTATTCTGTTATATCATAGCAAATCATATCTACATTTTATTATATTTTAATTTTGTTAAATCCTTTTATTGGTAAATAGGGTTTATTTTGTTAAATAATTTTGTTAAATATTTCTCAATTACATTGGAATCAGATTTAGGTGGCCCATGAGAGCACCGTGGGCCCTGCGGGTCCTGGGGTCACATGTCTCACACCTCTGCTCTTGAGATACTTCCACCACCCAATAACCTTTAGGACTGTTACTGGACAGCCGTGACATTCCATCTACATCAGTCCTTCCATCCAGTCAAGTCTACCCCTCTGGCCCCTCTTCATCCACTCTTCCCACTCGGTCCCTGAGACTACCATCCTAGGCATGGACCTTCCTTCCCCCCTCCCTGGCCCAATGCAATGACCATCTCACAGGCCCTCCTGCTAACTCTTCCCCTCCAGTCCTTTATGCAGTTGTTAGATTAGTCTTCCTTCTACAGAGAGGTAGTTCATCAGTTGAGTGCTAGGCTTTGTGTAAATAGAAATTAGCTCTATCCCATTAATAGTCAAAAATCTACTCAACCCAGGCGTGCTAATGATGTCACTCCCAACTCCCTTAGTGGGGAGGGGAGACGAGTTACCCACACGTGACAATAAGTAACAAAATCAAGAATAAGGGACTGCCCTTTGGGCAGTCCAAATCAATGTAGAAACTGCCATTTGTCCATTTGAATTAGAGGTGGACCACAGGAAGTGATGAAAGACACATTCTCTTTAAGTAAGTGAGTGAACTTCCTGTGGGGGCAGTTGTCGTCTGGAACTAGAGGAAGAAGCATCTCCTGAGACCACAGACAGCTTATGCTCTGTATTGTCACGTGGGTAAGTTAGGCTGGCTTCCTTGGCCTAGCTGGGCCAATTCTAAACTCTGCCTATCCGGCTGTTGGGCCTTGCGGCTTACAGCTTCATTTATTTAGACCTCTAACCTCCCTCTTCTCTTTATCCCTACTTACCTTCCTGATTGTAAATAAACTCTTCAACCCGATGCTGACTTGGGTCTGATTTAATTACGGAATCAACTTGAATTGTTGATTCCTGGCGGCCACATAATTTTAATATATAGCTATAATAACTAAATTTTAATTCTTACATTTTTTGGCGACCACGAAGGGAGCATAAGCTGTCTGTGGTCTCAGGAGATGCTTCTTCCTCTAGTTCCAGACGACAACTGCCCTCACAGGAAGTTCACTCACTTACTTAAAGAGAATGTGTCTTTCATCACTTCCTGTGGTCCACCTCTAATTCAAATGGACAAATGGCAGTTTCTACATTGATTTGGACTGCCCAAAGGGCAGTCCCTTATTCTTGATTTGTTACTTATTGTCACGTGTGGGTAACTCGTCTCCCCTCCCCACTAAGGGAGGTGGGAGTGACATCATTAGCACGCCTGGGTTGAGTAGATTTTTGACTATTAATGGGATAGAGCTAATTTCTATTTACACAGCTTCAAGGCAGAGGGGCTGGTTCAGATCCCAGCTCTACTCATTATTTGTGTGGCCATGAGCGGTTCACTCGACTTCCCTCGGTCTCAGTTTTCCTATCTATTAAATGGGGTGGAAGCGGGGGGTGTTGTGAATAGGTGGGACCAGATAGCCTCTGAGATTCTTTCCAATTCTGGTTCCATTAGTCTTAATCTTGTTCCCTGTCTAAGCCTCAGTTTCCTTGTCTGCCAGATGAGAGGTTAGAGTAGAAGTCTTTGAGGTTCCATCTATGATCCTTTGAACCCAAGTACAACTAGCTCCTTTGATCCTCTTCAGTCAAGTGGAGGCAACTCTTACGCCCCTTGAGTACCACAGAGGGCCTGGGGGAAGACCGGTTTGGGTGAGGAAAGAGCAATTCTTGTTTGGTGAACTGAGTCGAAATAGGGTGATGGCCTTCTTTGTCTTCCTCAGCCAATTCGTGAAGGCCTGCAAGACGTGCAACATGGACCAGGCCTTATCCATCTGGTTCCTCATGGGTTGGATAGGCGGGGACTCCTGCAACCTTATTGGCTCCTTCCTTGCCAATCAGCTGCCTCTGCAGGTATCCCTTCATCCTTGCCCCTGAGATGGCCCTGGCAGGGCAGGCTGGCAGGCAGTGGGCCCTGCGTGGGCCCGGCCTTGTAGGGTGGAGGGCTGGGGGGAAAGAGCCCTGGGCTGGGAGGTCTGTCAAAGCAACAGTGACCTGTCTGGGCTCCCATTTCCTCATCTGTAAAATAAGAAGGTTGTGCCAGACCGTCATTAATGTCTGGGTGATGAGGTGGAAAAAGTGCCAGGAATTCAGAGAATCAAGGAAGGCTCAAGTTCAAATCCTGCTTCAGACACTTAATAGCTGTGTCTACCTCCCTGGGCCTCATTTTTCCTTCTAAGTCTTATTTCCCTAATACTTGAAGGCTTAGAAAGGTCTTTCCTCCCAACTACTCTGGGAAGGAGTTAGTGCAAATATTATTATCGGCCTTTTCCAGATCAGTAAAGGGAGGTCCAGAGAGGGGAAGCAACTTACCCAGACCTAGGCATCCTGACTCCAAGTGGAGACCGAGGCAGATCATAGTCCCTCTCCGACATAATGTCGAGCAGAAAAACTCCTATCGCTCTGCTGCCATCTTGGGGATCAGGCTCTCCAGACCTAGCCAGGTTGGTCCTTGTACAAAAAGATATCCAGCCTGGCACCAGGCCCACAGTCCAAGCCTTCCTCACCGGCCCGAGCTCCCACCTTCCCTTTGAGAGCCCAGGGTCATCCTTTCCCCCTTCCTGCTCGCTGTGAGGGGGTCACTGAAGGCTTAGAAACCTATCCGTGCCTTAGGAATGGGAGTCTGGTCATGTCTTGGGCCTTTTTTGCAGACCTACACCGCCATCTACTATGTGCTGGCCGACCTCCTGATGCTATTCCTCTACTTCCACTGCAAATACAAAAACCGGCGCTCCTTAAGTGAGTGGGGGGCAGAGGAGGGGATGGAGAGGGGGACTGGGGCCTGGGAGGGAGAAGAAAAGCTGGCCTATTCTCCATATCCAAAGGAGAAATCTCAGAGACCCTATCTGTGGTTTTGAGGTCTTTATCTTCTAAGATAAGGAGCTTTAGAGAAAGAAGTGAAATCCTTGCCTGGAGCTTCTGGGGCCTTCCCTAATTCTGATTCTCTAATGATTGTCCTCTGCTAATTCTATCTCCCTGGCCCTCATGGGCTCCCCCCATCACCACCTGGTTCCTTGATGAGATTAAATTCTTCCCCAAAAACTTTTTTTTTTTGTTTTTTTATATTTTTAAACCCTTAACTTCTGTGTATTAACTTCCTTGGTGGAAGAGCGGTAAGGGTAGGCAATGGGGGTTAAGTGACTTGCCCAGGGTCACACAGCTGGGAAGTGTCTGAGGCCAGATTTGAACCTAGGACCTCCCGTCTCTAGGCCTGGCTCTCAATCCACTGAGCTACCCAGCTGCCCCCCCCCCCAAAAAAAAACTTTTTTGAAGGCTCCCTAATTTCAGTTTAAACTCCCCACTCCCCTCACCCATCTTTTTTCATTCTCCCAAACTTCCACTCAAAGGTGTGTCCCCAGCTGTTCCCATGCACACCCTCATTGAACAGGCCCAGGCCACAGCCCTAATCCTCAATCTTGTCCTGTGTCCAGTATCAGCCCCCATCAACACGACCTTCCTGTTCATCTCCTTCGGGGCAGTGGCAGCCAGTCCCCTTGTCCTCCAGTTCAGCCTCTCCACCCCACAGGAGGTCTTTCGGAGTAGGACCCTCCTGGGTTTGGAGCCCACTGATAAAGTAAGTCCCAGAGGATGGGAGGGAGTTTGAGAGGAAATGGCCTTGAATGGGGGAAGAAGTAGAGATGGGTCCACTCTGAGCCCAGACTTTATCTCTGGTCTACAATGCTGCATGAGCTGTTGAGCCGTGGGACTCCCTAAAAAGAGGCAGGTCAGTCAGGGTGTTCCCCAGCATCCAGAAGGATTTGAGACCACCCAAGATAAAGCTTTACCCTTGGAGTCAGACCTGGGTTTGGATCTAGGCTCTAATATACTTGTTGGGGAGATTATAGGAGCGTAGATTTAGGGTTGTTAGCAGAGGGGACGTCACTTCAAATCTTGGCTCTGTTACTTACTCCCTCTGTGGCTTTGGGCAAATCTGGTAACCTTCATGGGCTTTAGTTGCCACGATCTCCTCAATGGGGGGCTGGGCCTGGGTAGTTGCTGAGGTCTGAGAAATGTGAGTTTCCTTTGGGAACGCTGGGATTCCTAACAGCTGGGGCCGTCTCCCCCCTCTCTCCAGGGCTTCACCAAGCAGGAGATTATTGGCTTCATCATCGGCTCTATCTCCAGCTTGCTGTACCTGGCATCTCGTCTGCCCCAGATCTACACCAACGTAAGTGCTGGGAAGGACTTTGTGGGCAGGATGCCAGCTCTTGGCCTCTGTGTCCCTCCAGACCCTCTCAAAGGGCCCTTCCAGCTCTCCAGCTCTCTCTGGAGGTCTGCTCTGGTCTCTGGACTACCCAGCCAGGGGAATGGGTTTGTCATCAGTCAGGTGGGCCTCTTCCCCTCCAGGGTGAGTCTGGGTCTACAGGGTGGTGGCTTCCTTTCCCCAAATGGCCTAGACACCCAGGGGGCCCCAGAAAGGGAGGCCAGGAGATCAGTTGGGATTCCCTGACTTCAAGAATGAACCAGAACTCTGGAGATGGGCCCAGTGGCCTGGCTTCTTGGGGATTTTGCCAGTCTGTGAAGATGTCTAGGGGAGGTGAAAAGGGAGCCTGCTCTGGACTGGAAATCAGCATTCTTGGGTCCCTTTCTCCTTGAAGCAGAGCCAGTGAACACTGGATCCTTTCTGGTTCTGTGGCTGTGCTTGGTTTAAAGGGCACGAGGCCCCATGGATGGGCCCCGGCTCAGCTGACCCTGTTCTGCCCCTCCAGTTCCAGAGGAAATCTACCCAAGGGATCTCCTACTTTCTGTTTGCTTTGGTGATTATGGGCAACACGACATACGGGCTGAGCGTGCTGCTGAAGAATCCCGAGGCTGGGCAGACAGAGAGTAGCTTCCTGATCCATCACCTGCCCTGGCTCATCGGCAGCCTGGGTGTGCTCCTGCTGGACGTGATCGTATCCTTGAGCCACCGAGGGGGCAGACGGGATGGGGCTATGCATTGGGGGGGGGGGGACTCCCACGGGGGTTTGAGGCAAGCTAGAAAGGATCGTGGAAACGCAAATTCTGAAAGGTAGTGTGGTGTAGGAGATAGGGAGCTGACCAAGTTCTAAGTTTGAGTCCCACTTCTGACACATATTGGCTGTGCGTCCTTGGGGAAGAGATCTAACCTCTCACTGCCCCCAGACAGCCTCCCGAGTCTCTTAAGCTGCAGAGAAGGTGCCAGCCTGCACTGAAAAAGGGAGTTTATTTGTATTATCATCATTTTCCATGTAGCATGAGATAGGTATGAAGGAGGGGCGATGGGCATGTGGAACTGGGTTCTTTAGGGACCAAGTTGAGCATAGCCTTCATTTCATTTGAGTAAATCATTATTGGATGGATCAAATGCTAGGGAGAAGGGGGAGTCAGGAAGAACCGAGTTCAAGACTAGCCTGTGACATTTGCTGCCTGTGTGACCCAGTTCAAGTTCAACCTCTATGAACTTCAGGATTTCCCCAGGACTTACTATTAAGACTGTAAGTTTCTTGGGGACAGGGGCTGTTTTTGCCTTTTTCTGTTGTCCCCAGCATTTAGCACAGCGCCTGGCCCATAGTAATAAGCTTTTAATAAATCGTTGTTGGCTTACTAAGCCCCAGGGTGGTTGGGATTTTGGCAATAAAGGCAGCTGATGGAATCATAGACCCATCATCCTGCTCATGTAAGTCTTTACTGAGAGCCCAGCATGCAAAGGGAAGTCCTTGGCATCAGTCCTGCCCTCAAGGAATTTGCCTTCTATTATGGAGAAAGAGGCATAAACATATATGAAGCAAATACGAAATGATTTTTTGGGGGAAGGGAAGATTACCCCTGGCAGGAGGGATATAAAGATAAACAAAGATAAGTAATAGTCCCTGCCTTGTAGAATTTGCAGCCAAACTCTAGGGGACTAAGGCACAAAAATAATACTATTTCCCAATAAGTGTGTGCAGAAAAATGAATTACAAAATAAGTGTATGCAGAGAGAAGCATCTCTGAGGTCAAGGCTGGAATCTGGAAGGACTTTCTGGAGGAAGGGGCATTGACTTGCACTCTAAAGACTTTTGAGAAGTAGAGGAAATTCCAAGATTAGAGGACAACCTGAACATGAGGAAGGGCTCAACCTTATCCAGGAGCAAAGCAGGGAGATGAGCCAAACCCTCGTCTGGGACAGTCCTTGACTTTTGTCCTCCAGATTTCCATTCAGTTCTTCATCTATAGAACTCCACACTCTTCCTCCCTTGAGAGGGAGCCCCTGCTGGGCCAGAATCCTAGCTGACCATGTGCCAAGGCCAAGGCGGAGCCAAGGAGGACCAAAGGATCAGGCAGACCCCAAGGAGAGGAGTTCAGAAGGGAAGCTGTGGTGCAGCTTGTTCACTGGCTGAGATGGGTTTAGGTGCTAAGGATCTGGGGTTGGGGGAGGACTTTGGGAACCCTGAAGCTCTCCTGTCTCTTGCTGCCCTCCTGCCAGAGTCTTCTGCTCTCTGATCTCTGAAAGCCTCTTTCTCTCCTTCTATGAACCAGGCCCTGCCTCCTCAAGGACTAGACCCCAGTGGTTCCCCCAACTTTGGTCTTGGGCACCCAGGCAGGGCAGGATAAACAGGGATTTGTGGTTGGAGAACTTGACTGTTTTCAGTAAGGATCACCAAGATGTTTCCCTTCAAGTTTTCCCTGGTTTTGCTCTCCCTGACCAGGAATCTCCCCAGGGGCTGGCCCCTGGTCCCCAAGACTCAACCGGGAGCTTCTTCTTCCCCTGTATTTTATTCAGCTTCAGACTTACTAGTAAAATTCATCCAAGGGGACAACCCTGTTTCTATTTCTTATTCCACCTGGGGTGAATTTTGCCCTGAATTCTCAGCATGACCTCTGCTGCTCTTGGGGGAAGAAGAATACCAAAGCTCATCCAGCAGACTCCAGGATTTATGTGCTGGAGCTTACAGTCAGGTGCTCAAAGGGCTCCCGGCTTGCAGGGTGGCCAGGATGTGGGGGAGGGTCTTGAAGGATCCTTCTAGGAGGATTGTTCGTGGATGTTGGACCTGGAGAAGAGAACAGAGCTCTTTTCCTGTTTGGAAAGTTGACTTATGGAAAAGGGATTAGACTTTTTCTGCTTTGGCCAATGGAGAAATTGCCCAAAAGCACCCTGCCATTCATGCTATATAAGGGTCAGTCGAAGGAACTAGGGATGCTTAGCATTGGTGGAGAGAAAAAAAAATAGCTAACATTTAACTAACACTCCATGCCACACACTGTACAAAGGATTTTACAATTGCTATTTCACTGGAGAAGATGGAGCTGCTGAGGATTTGAAGGACCCTCTTGGAGAACAAGGTTTGCTTGGTCCCAGAGGCTAGCAAAGGAGCGGCAGGTAACATTTCTGGAGAGGCAGATCTTGGTTTCATCTCTGGGAAAATAACCCAAAGATGACCATCCAAGATTGGAATGGGCTGCCTCAGGGGGCCAAGGTAGCTGCAGGCGCCCCCACCTTGGAGAGCCTCAGGGAGGGGGAAGTGGGATGACTTTTTCCCTGGAGGTGGAAAGGGGATTCCTGCTAGACAGGTTGGAAAGGGTAGCCTCTGAGACCAGTTCCCTCTGACTCAGAATCTATGACCCAGTTCACTGGCCCTGCTATTTGCATCCTCCTTGAGACCTCAGCTGGCTTTAAGCAAGCTCAGCAGAGAAAGAAGCAGGCCTTGGGCACCATCCACCCAGAGCAGTCTGGGCAAAAGGCCAGCTTCTCTCCAGCTCAGCCAGGCAGCCAGAAGCCATAGGGATGTCTCCTGGAAGATGGGACGAGGCTTGTGTTCTAGAGCCCCAGAGGGGCAGAGGAAAAGCAGGGGGCAGAGGCAGGGTCATGGATCTGGAGGTGGAAAGACCTTCAGAGGTCATCAGATCCTGCCCTTGGCTTTACAGATGGGATTGGAAAGAAGCAAATCAAAACATAACTTGTTTTTTTATTTTTTTCTGCTGTGGAGGAAATTCTCTCTGGTTTCTTAACCTTAGAGTATTGCTAGGGACACTGAGGTAGAGTTATTACCCTTAATGTTATCCTAATTTTTGGGTAAAGGACCCTTGAGGCTCATATATCCTGGTCATTGAGTTGTAGGAACTTTAATAGTATCAAAGGCAGATTTAGGACATAAGTCCTTTTGTTTCTAAGCCTGGCACTCAATCAAGGATAGCCTGTGTCTGTCTCCAAATGGACTGGGCTGCCAACTATTTAAAGAGCTTTATGGAAGAGGGATTGGGCAGCTTTGATGGTATAATGTTTAGAGTGCAGGACTTGAAGTCAAGAAGACTCATCTTCATGAGTTCAAATCCGGTCTCAGACATTTCCTAGCTGTGTGATCCTGGGCAAGTCACTTAACCCAGTTTGCCTCAGTTTCCTCATCTGTAAAGTGAACTGGAAAAGGAAATGGCAAACCACTCCACTATCTTTCTTTTTAAAATTTATTTATTTGTTAAAAATAAACCCTTACCTTCTGTCCTGGAATCAATACTGTGTATTAGCTCCAGGGCAGAAGGGTGATAAGGGCTAGACAATGGGAGTTAAGTGACTTGCCTAGGGTCACACAGCTGGGAAGTGTCTGAGGCCAGATTTGAACCTAGGACCTCCCATCTCTAGGCCTGGCTCTCAATCCACTGAGCTACCTAGCTGCCCCCAGGATCTCTTTCCTAGAAAACTCTAAATGGTGTCAGGAAGTGTCAAATATGACAGAAAAACAACTGAACGACTACATGGAAGTATTAGAAGGGTTCCTCCTTGCTTGAGGTCTTCATGCAAAGGCCAGATGGATGACCACTTTTTAAAGGTTTTTTTAGAGATGATTCCTGTTTGGATACAGGTTAGATTCCATCGCTACTGGGGTTCTCCCTCACTTAGGAGATTCTGTAACTCTTGTGACCACAGCTGGGAAGCTTAGGGGCAGGGTGAGGCCACATTGGTCCAAAATGCTTGGTTTTTGAGCACTTTGGGGCATGGAAAGTAACAACAAAAGAATTTACTAAGTGCCCCTTCTGCAGTCTGGATAGAGAAAGATAAAAATGAAATAGTCCCTTCCCTCAGGGAGTTTATATACCATGGGGGATGGGGGAGAGGAAAAACTTCTACAGATAAGTAAATGCAGGACATTAAAAAAAAAAAAAGTTAACATGATATACTGGATAGAAAGATGGTCTCTAAGCCAGGACAGACTGGGTTGGAATTTCACCTCTCCTGGATCTTAGTTGGGTAGTCCTGATCAAGTGACTTGAATACCCATTAATCTGGGAAACTGAACTTATAGACTATAGACTACAGAAAAGGTGCCAACCTGTACTGGCAAAGAGTTTGGGCCTTGTCTCTAACCATGTACTAAAAAATACACAGTGATACCATAGTGGTTGGGGATGAGGCCACAACTAGAATTAGAATAGCTCTCAAAGAAGGTGGCACTAGAACAAGACAGAGAAGATGATGATCAGAGCTGGATTTAACACAAGAAATCTTGGGTTCAAATGTCACCTCTTCTTAGCTGTGTGACCCTGGGCAAGTCACTTAACTCCCATTGCCAAGCCCTTACTCCTCTTCTTCCTTGGAACCAATACACAGTATTGATTCTAAGACAGAAGGTAAAGTGGTTTTTTTTTTTAAGACCATGATATGAATTTGAACGCTGCCACTGTTAGCTGGCTAATCTTAGGCGTCGCTTTGCTGCTTTGTGCCTCATTTTACTCTCTTCATGCGCTAAGTCCTACCACCTAGGTTATAAAAGCATTGTCTATGCAAGTTAGGAGGGATGGCAGCAAGATTTTAACTGAATTTATAGATATTCTCTAAGGTCTGACTCCTCAGGAGAAGAGCCAAAGGTAGTTGGTGCCTCTTCTGCCAGTTTGGGGAGGGACAGGGAAGCCCAAAGAGTTCAGTAAGGTTGACTAATCCTTTCTCCAGTCTCTGGAAAAGGGCACCTGATAGAATTCTATTCTTTGATTATCTCAGGTCTAGAGATATAGGTCCAATGTATTCGCCAGTGAAGTCTGCCAAATCTTCAAAGAACAATTAACTCCAATATTACATAAATTATTTAGAAAAAAAAGGGGACGAAGGAGGAATCCTTCCAAATTCTTTTTATGACACAACATGGGGCTGCTATCTAAACCAGGAAGAGCTAAAACAGAAAAAGAAAACTATAATCTGGCACCTGAGGACATTTCTCTCATCACCCACCCTTTGCCCAGCAGCCCCAATAGGTTTCTCCTTCCCCTATCTGAGGTATGGGTGTGGCTCACATGCAGCATGAAAGTGCAGTTTGGGCACTCAGTCTCTAAAGAGTTCTCCATCACTGCTATAGACTAAACTCCTTAATGAACACTGACGTAAATGTTTGAAAGAAAATATGAGCAGGGAAAATACAGCATTATATCACAAGGATCATACATTGTGACCATGTGGGTTTTCTAGTAGGAATGCAAGGATGGTTCAATCTTAGTAAAACTATCAACATAATTGACCATATCAGTAACAAACCCAACAGAAATCATATGATTATCTCAGATGGAGAGAAAAGCTTTTTGACAAAATAGACACACAGGTCTGCAGTTAGAAGGAAATTTGTTTCCCTAGTGGTTGCTAAAGAGGAGAGTAACCCTTGGCTTCCATCCACCAGAGTTAGTCCCTTCCCAATAAACAATTACCCAAAAGGTCATTGCAAATAGCAAGTAGCAGATAAACCCATTTATTCAAACAAAACAGTAAACAAGTCAAAAAAATACATATTAGAATATAGCAAAGCACACACCAAAATGAGTGTTTCATCAGAAAGAGACTTAGAAAAGAGAGCTCGATCTCACTTAAGGAGGTCCAATCTGGAAATCAAGGATGTGGAAAAGAAACAGCTTCCCCTCTACATCTGCGGCTTCTGCCTCTATGCATCTTCCCCAAACTCGGTGAGCCTCCTAGGCAGGTACAAAGCAGGCACCGACACTTGAGATCCATGACATCTCCCTCCAATTACCCATCACCCACAATGCCCCAGGCTAAAGAGGTACTAGCTGTTCAAAAGGAAAACATTTTCTTTTTTGCTCATCTTCCCCAACCCCTACCCCTACAACCCATGTTACAAGAGGTGGCTTTCTCAGAAGAGAAGGGGGAGATCTGGTCATAAAGGTGAAATAAAAACAAGAGTGCGCAGTCATTTTTTTAAAGTCCATTGATACACAGTGGATAGAGCTCCAAGCCTGAAGTTGGAAAGACCCAGGTTCAAATCTGGCCTGACACTTCCTGGCTGTGTGAGTCACTTAACCCCCAATGCCTAACCCTTACCACTCTTCTGCCTTAGAATGGATATTGATTCTAGCAAAAAAGGTAAGGGTTAAAAAAAAAAATCTGTAAAAATGGAAGTGACTAAAATTCACTCTTACCTGGCCTCAGTGGGTAGAACTTGAAGCCATGAGTCCAACTCCAGCTCATTTTACAGATGAGGAAACTGAGGCCAACATGGTTAAGTGACTTGCCCAGGGCAGCACAGCTAGTCAGTGTCTGAGGCCATTTTTGAATTCAGACAGATGAGTTTTCTTGATTCCAGGCCCAGCACTCTCCACTGGGTCACCTCGCTGGAGGCAATTGTCAAGAGGTTTGATATCAAGAAAGACTTAATGAAATTTATCCCCGAGAGAGGTGGTAGCCTCTCCCTCCCTCCCTGTAGGACTCCATCCAAAGGCTAGATATCCTCTTGTGAGGGATATTTTGTGGGGGGAAAAGTGTTAGATTAGGGGCCAGGAAGGATGAAGTTCAAATACTACTTAAGACAATTGTTAGCTGCATGATCCTGGGCAAGTCACTTTCTCTCCTCAGTTTCCTCATCTGTAAAATAGTGATAATAGCTCCGATTTCATAAGACTATTGTGGGGCTCAAATAAGGTATGTAAGGAGCATTGCAAACCTTAAGGCACATCTATCTACACATACTATATGCACATGTATTTATACTATATGCACATATGTATGTATACATACATGCAATATAAATATGTATCTATTGCAGGGAATAGAGATTTGAACATGGAGCCAAGAACACCTGAATTCAAATCCAGTCTCAGACACTAGCTGTGTGATTCCTAGCAAGTGATTTAACTGCCTCAGTTTCCTCATTTGTCAAATGAGGATAATGATAGCCCTTTCTTCCCAAGGTGGTTGAAAAATCAAATGAGAAAAATTCATTTAGCAGAGGTGGTGATTTAACAGGTGTCTGCCTCGGTTTCCTCATTTGTCAAATAAGGATAATAATAGCCCTTCCCAGGATGGTTAGAAAATCAAATGAGAAAATAATATTTAGCAAAGCAGGTGACTGAACAGGCGCCTGCCTCAGTTTCCTCATTTGTATGATTTGGAACAATAGCACCTACCTTTAAGTTTTGGGGGATGACAGAATGAGAGAAACCTCTGTAAAGCGTCTTGCCAACCTTAACGTGTCCTAGAAAGACTGGCCAGCCAAAGGTCCCGTAGAGAGGCACCCTGTTCAGGGGTGTGTCGAGCTTGCAGACTCCTGAGGTCCCTTCCAGATCGAAGATCCCGGGGTTCTCCGAGTAGGTGGCCTCCCAAGCCTGACCACCCCCTCTTTCTTTTTGTTCCTTCTAGGGAGCAGAGGCTGCTTCCGATTAATGATCCAGGATCCTGGGGTGCGGGGACTAGACCACTAGAGGGCACCACAGGCCTGGGGAAGCCGCGTGCGGGCCTCTAGAGTGACCACTAGGAGAGCTCGGTTTCCCATTTTGTGCAAAGGCTCTTAGCAGAATTAAGAAGCGGAGGGTGCCCAGGGTGCCCTGACTAACTTCCCAGGGTAGCTGAAAAATCAAATGAGAAAATAATATTTAGCAGAGCAGGTGACTTGACAGGTGCCTGCCTCAGTTTCCTCATTTGCTAAATGAGGATAATAATAGCCTTTGCTGCCCAGGGTGGTTGGAAAATCAAATGAGAACAATTAATTTGGCAGAGCACCCTCCCTCCCCAGTCTGCCAAGGGCAGGAACTCACCCAGCCCAGAGCCAAGTGACCCTGGGTGAGTCACAAAGGGCACAGGATCAAAGACCTGGAAGTTGGTCCTCTTGTCCAGCCCTGCTCATTTTACAGATGAGTAAACTAAGTCTCAGAGAAGCAAACCAACTTAGGATCCTGGAGCCAGAAGAGACCGCAGAGGCCATCTAGTCCATTTTTACAGATGAGGAAGCTGAGTCTCAAAAAGGTTAAGTAGCTTGCCTGGGATCATACTGTGGCAAAGGGAGGATTTGAATCTGGGGCTACAGATTTTAGAGCTGGCCTTTTTCCTATACCTTCACTGAGCCTCAGTTTCCTCATCTGTAAAATGGCAGGGTGGATTGAAAGACCTCTAAGGACTCTCCTGGCTCTAGATCTAGTGATTTATTTGCTGAGGGCCATTTAGGCAGGGTCACAGCTCACTGTCCTTCTTGACTCCAAACCCAGAGCTTCTCCCACCAAATCCATAAAATGGGGGTGATAATAATACCTCCCTCCCATGGTTGTTTGCAGATCAAATGAGATCAGAACTGTAAAGCATTCTGCAAATCTCAAGGCCTTACGTTAGTGTTTGTGTCCCGCACTCCCTGGCACCTCGTGGGCATCTAATAAATGCTTACAGACTGCCTCCTCCCGACACCCACTTCCCTCTTCTCGGAGTGTTTCTTGTCTCCGTGTTTTCCCTTTCAGAATGGTTGGATCAGGCCAACAAAGTACTTTGAGCATCTCTGAAGAGAGGCTGGACTAACCCGTTACCCCTGGGGGGCAAAGACTGGGAGGCGGGCATCAGGCTGGCACACCAGTGGCTCCCCCATCTGCTTCCTCAACCCCCATCACCCCCCTCCCCTGTTCCATCTGGTTATTTATTTTAACCTGGACCGTTTCTGAAGTTCCAGCTAAGACAACACCCACTTCCGTGCTGGCTGGAGGGATCCAACGTGGAGGCGGAGGGAATTCAAGTCTCTTCCTCCCCCCAACTTAGTCTTTCATGTGAGCTGGAATGGCAAGAGCCGGGAGCTCTGGGTAAACATTCAAGCCCAATTCTCTAAGCAGCCCCAGATGCCCAAGTGCTGACTGGGTCAGTGGAGTGAAGCTCCACGATGGGGCGTGAGGTGGGAAGGGCTCTCAGAAGCCTTTTCCCAAAGCAGCCCTGAAAGGCAGACTCATAACTTAAGTGCTTTGGCTCTCGGGACTCCCCATAGCAGCGCTTTTCTCACGGCCCAATAGTTAGGAACAGAAGAGCTGAGAGAATTATCCCATGAGAACTCTGCTAGAAAAGTGATCAAACCATTCATCCCCTCTGACCCAGCTCTCCTAATAGGAGACTTGGATCCCAAGGAGGTCAGAGACAGAGGAAAAATTCCCAGATGTCTTAAAATAGGCATGACGCCTCTCCTTGAGAGGGGAAATGACTTCTTTTTGTCTCAATCCTCAGTGCCTGGTCCAGACTTGGAGTCTCATGAATGCTTGTTGAGTTCCTAATTGGTTTGTAGGAGCAAAAACCCACCCCAAACAAACCATAAAACCTAGAAAGGAATGGGGTAGCCATCCACTGGCGAATGGCTGGAAAATGGTGATATGTCAATGGAATGAAATATGATGGTGCTTTAAGAAACATCAAGTAATGCTGTGGTGCTATAAGGAATGATGAGCAGGATGATTTCAGAAAAGGCTGGAAAGAGCTGCAGGAACTGATGCAGAGCGAAATCAGCAGAACCAGGAGAACATCCTACCTTGTACATAGTAACAGCAGCAGTGTCTGATGATTATCTCCGCAAACTTGGCCACTCTCAGCGGGGTAATCCTGAAAGACTGAAGATGGGGAAGGCTCGCCACCTCCAGAGAAAGAACGACTGGAGTAGGCTTTATGGTTTTATTTGGGAGGGTTGGTTTTGTGCAAGTGTGCCCTTACAACAGTGACTGGAAGTGAGCTTTGCATGACAAGAAAAAAAGAAACGTCAGACAGGAGTAACTATGTGGCTCAGTGGATTGAAAGAAGCCAGACCTGGAGTTGGGAGTTCCTGGGTTCAAAACCCCATTGCCTAGCCCTTACCACTCTTTCACCTTGGAACCAATATTCAGTATCCATTCTAAGACAGGAGGTAAGGGTTAAAAAAAAAAAAAAAAAGAAAAGAAACATCAAATACAGGGATAGCTTTGATCTAGCCTCTTTCTAGCTGTGTGACCTTGGGCAAGTCACTTAATCCTTATTGCCTAGCCTTTCCCATTCTTCTGCCTTGGAACCAATATGCAGTATTGATTCTAAGACAGGAGGTTAAGGTTTAAAAAAAAAAGAAAGCAAACATCAAATACAAAGAATTCAGAGAAATATGGGAAGATCCCTATGAACTGATACAGGGCAAAGTAAGTCAAAACAAGAGAAAATGATTTGTAGTGACCACAGTCATAGAAAACAACTTGAAAAGAGAGCAGAACTCAGGTCCATGCCATGACCTGTGGACTCTAGAGGAGGGAGGGATGGTCTACCTGGGAGTGGAGGGAAAGACCCTATGTGGCTGAGGGTTCCGTGGCGAGGGATATGGGGTCATTAGGGTGCATGGACAGATCACAGGGTGATGTGTGGGGTTCTGATCAGGTAGCAATAGGGTAGAGAGTAGGACCTATTGATCTCGAAGGTCACAGAGCATTAGTACCACCTTTCTATTTATTATCTCAATTATTCTATTTATATATTTATTTAACCTTTACTTATTGTTATTTATTTATTTGCTTTTGTTTATGCATTATGTTATATGTGTATATATACATATATATATATAAAATATAAAATGTTTATCTATTTTTAAGCCCTTACCTTCTGCCTTAGTATCAATCCTAAGACAGAAGTGTGGCAAGGGCTAAGAAATTGGGGTTACGTGACTTGCTCAGAGTCAGCCATCTAGGAAATGTCTGAGTCCACATTAGAACCCAGGCGCTCCCAACCCCAGGCTTAGAGTTTTATCCAGGGTGCTAACCTAGCTGCTCCTCAATTAGTCATTTATTTAACGTAAATTTGTATATAGTTGTTTGCATGTCATCTCCCCCCTTAGACTGGGAGCCCCTCGAGCAGAGGGATTGTCTTTTGACTTTCTTTTTATCCCTGGTACTTAGCACAAAGCCTGGCACATAGGAGGTGCTTAGTAAATGTTTATTGACTGACCAAATTGACTGCAGGTTCGAGAGTTGGTGACTTCCTTCTCATCAAAGCACTATGATTGGTCATTTTTGCCCCACAGCCAGGGAGGCAGAGTAGCCCTGGTCTTTGAGTCAAGAGTTAAAATGAAGGAGCTCTGGACTCCCCATTGAGGGGATGGGGATGGAGGGTCAGCATCCAGGTGGGAAAAGGACAGAGGGGAAGAGAAAATATTTTGAGAGGAAAATAGGAAGGAGAGATTCTGGCAGGATATGGGCAGGGACCCTGATGGGGCAGGGGGAAACGGGTTGCCCATCATCTACTTCACTGAATCCTCTGGTGGGATTTGAGTTGACAAGTGTGGAATGGGGCATGCTTTATCACTTGAGGGCAGTGTGTCAGTTCTCTTAGCCATCCTACTTTATTTCAAGGGGGAAATAGCTTGGGAAATAGCAGCAATAAAAAAAAATAGATCTCATGAGCATCTGGTTATGCTGAATTTAGTGATGGAGGAGCAGGGTTCACATCTCAGTTTTGCTGATGACCTGTTTGATTTTGGGAGAGTCTCATCCCTCCATTGGGTCTCAGTGTCTTCTGAAAAATGAGCCCCTCAGATTCGAGGCTTTCAAAGTTCCTTTCCAATTCCGAGTCCTAAGATTCTCCTCATTCTGCTTGTCTGTCTGGGTGCTGCACAGCCAAGATGGTGAAATGGAGGTGGATTCCAAGGTTGTTGGAATTTTCCTCCATGCCTCTGGAACCACAAAGGCCAGAGCAAAACCACCCGAGAGCCCCACTTCCCGACACCCGTCTCCTGGAAAACCTGGCTCACCACAGCCCCTCCTGGTCTCCTTGCAGCTGCACTGGGGCGAAAGCCTAGGTTGGAAATGGGCCACCTGGTTGCTCTGTCTCCATGGTATGTACCTCTTAAAGGAAACCTTTAAAGAGCCCGACCCCTGGCAACTGCATCTGGTGGGTCCCAACCCTTTCTGGGAATGCCCTCTAGGTTATGCCAGTCTCCTGGAGACATGGCAAAAATAGGGCACCAGGCATAGCTCTTTATCCCTACAACCCCTGAACTGGACTGAAAATGGCCCCCACTTTTTCCCTTATCTGATATGTCCTTCAGTCACCACAATGAGCTTCATCTTTTTTTTTTTTTTAAAACCCTTACCTTCTGTCTTAGAACCAATACTAAATATCAGTTCCAAGACAAGAGAGTAGTAAGGATAGGCAACTGGGGTCAAGGGACATGCCCAAGGTCACAGAGCTGATTTGAACCCAGAACCTCTCTCCCATATTCAAGTCTGGCTCTGTATCCACTGAGCTACCTACCTGCCCCACTATAAGCTTTCTAAAGATACAAAACAAAAGGCCATGCCACTCCCTGGCTCAAGAACTTTCAAGGGCTCCCTTCTAACTCTAGGATAAAATATGAACTCTTCAATCTGGCATTTAAAGTTCTTCACAGACTTACTTTAGCCTACATTTTCAGTTGTTTTATTTTTAATTTTTAAAAGATTTCATATTTATTTTTAATTTTGAGTTTCAAGTCCTCTCACTCCCTCTCTCTTCTACCCCATCCATCTATTGAGAAGGTAAGCAGTATGGTACCCATTATACATGTGAAATTATGCAAAACCTATTTCCATAATTAGCCATGTTGCAAAGAAAAAGGAAAAAGCAAGAAAAATAAAGTAAGAAAAATTATACTTCAGTTTGCATTCAAGAGTTTATCAGTTCTTTCTCTGGAGGTGGGCATTCCTTGGGAACTCTCTTAGAGCATTTTATTGATCAGATTAGCTAAGTCTTTCACCATTAACACAATAATGCTGTTTCTGTAGGTAATGTTCTGGTTCTGCTCACTTCACTCTGCATCAATTCTTCTAAGTCCTTCCAGGTTTTTCTGAAAATCAATCTTTTTCTCTTCCTTCCTTCCTTCCTTCCTTCCTTCCTTCCTTCCTTCCTTCCTTCCTTCCTTCCTTCCTTC